>NW_006239299.1:144452-186163 GCF_000226075.1 Solanum tuberosum | reverse complement strand
ACCCATAACAACCCACCCACCCTACAAATGCAATTTTTTATATAGGTGGAACATGTATTTGTTTCATTAATTAAGTCAAAATATTACTATTGTTAAACAAAGAAGAATATATTCTAAAGTATAAACATTGCTTAACTTTTTGATGCAACGAATAGTGTAAAGGATTTTTTTTTTCATTATCAAGTTACTTCAAGTATAATTACAATTAACAACTCATATAATGATAAGTAAATATAGTTAAGTAAGGAGGGGAATCAATCTATTACGATTAAAAAAAAGACTCTTCTATCTCAATTTATATATGTGTTAATTATAGTTCTTTTTTTATTTTTTTTAAATGCCGTACTTTTTGTTTAGAAATAATCTATTTCTCAATTTACTTTAATAAGATGATTATAGCCAAATATAATAAGTAACTTGTTTTAATTTATGTAATTTTTAAAAATCTTTCCAAAATTTCTTGATATTTTTACTGTTGGATCAAACACTGCCACATAAATTATGACAAGTAATATCATATTAAAACAATTGACTTTGCAGGTCACTTACCATTTTTTCTTAGTTTTACACAAAATAAATTTTCGTTTTTACATATAAGAAATCTTGAAAGAAAAGAAAAAAAGGGGTCATTTTCTTCTAGTCATTTTGTTAGTGGCAAGGAGATATTAATTCTGACATATAATTTTCACCTCTCTTCCTAGGAGCTTCCACCCTTTTTTTACTCCCTTGATGACTCAAACTCACATCCTTCTGATTGAAAATAAGAGGTACTTACCATTCGAACATTATAATATAAATAGAGATGTGCAAGAAGAATATAATATAAATAAAATACTATGTCTACAAGTGACTTACCACCATCTATTTTACCCCTATGGAAAAAGAAAAAAAAAACAAATTTCATCCCTTACAAGCTTCCAAACAAAGAGAATTAATGGAAAGTGAGATTCGCAGGTAGCTAAGTATTATTCTCCTTCTTGTCACTTTTTATGATATTTTGTCCATCATAAGAAAAAAAAACCATATAGTATATATATATATGTATATATATTATTACTAGAAATTTTTCTTCTGCTGGTCAATGGATATCTCTATCTCCATTATTTCAAGAAAACATGTTTTTTCTTCCCAAAAATATCACTAAAACATCTCTCTTCTTATTTCTATGGCTTACATTAAAGAGATCAAGGTAATTTTCGGCGGTATCTCTTTCTTCTCGAGGATATCAACATGACTATGATCAATCCTTGTGAAAACATTTCTAGAGAGAATTTAATTCAAAGGAGTACTAGTATTTATGGTTTTGGTTTAGGTGATTACGAGAGTAATTTTAATCTTATGACCCGATTAGATGCAGAGGATGATGAGGAATATTATGTGCAACGAGATAATTCATATGTTTTAGGGTCGGATCTAGCAGTAATGGCTGAAGATGAGTCAAGAACCGGAAGTATTAATGAAACTGGTTCGAGTTCCAAAGATAACAACAATGATAATACTGACAACAAAAACCACAAGGAAGAGGAGGACGAAGAGGAAAAAGGGTGGCTTCAATTAAGTATTGGTGGGCATACGTATATGCCCACCAGTAATAAGCCAGAAGAGAATTCTAGAAGATCAACAGGTGGAAGCGGATTAGTGGAACTTGATCTATTACCAACAGTTAGTTCCCAACAAGGGAAACCAACAGTACATATGAATGAATTTCGAGCACCACCACCACCACCACCTCGAAGATATCAACAACAGTTTCTGACTACTAGTACTGCTATTACTACATCATCATCTTTATTTTTACAACAATATCCAGGGATGGGTGTAGGAAGTAGTTCTACGACAATGTTTCCACAACAACAACAACAAGAGATTATTAATTGGGGTTTTAGGCCTATGACCACGCCAATCCAACAAAATATGAATCTGTCTCTAGTGTCATCCGGTTCACATTTTGGTCCTGGACCATTCCCAGTACTGGGAGGGGTTCCAGGACCAAGTTCTATAGATTTTCGGGTTGTTCATCCACCTCGAAGACCACATTCTGGGTTATGGTTTTCGCTACAACCATCCTCAAACCAGTAAGTAAATACAAAATCAAAAAAAAAATCGTTGCTAATTTGTTGTTAAATTGCTAGTTTTGATAATTTATCTCTAATTCATACTACTACATAAGATTAGCAGCGAATTTAATTACTGTTTAGCTACATAATTTGTGTTTTTTCTTTTTCCTATAGCTTATTTAGTTTCTTTCCAAATTATCTTCAAAATTTGATTGACTAAATTTGTGTACTTTTGCCTTATGATGCAGAACAAAAGAACCCTTTTTGCCACAAATATCCAAGAGCTACCTTAGGATCAAGTAAGTCAAAATCTATTTGTTTTTTTGTTTCATTATAATTTAAACTTCATATTTCTTTTAATTTTGGTTAACATTTTAATTTATCATTTTTTTTTTTGTTATTTTCATAATTGTTAAAGAGATGGGAGGATGACAATACGACTAGTCTTGAAGTATTTGGTCAATAAGCTACAATTGGAAAATGAATCAGAGGTATGTAACCCACCATTGCATTTCTATCCTTGCTGGTTGATTTCTCATATGGTCACTCGTTATTATTTTTGAAAGTCATAAGCTTCTTCTTGATTCTTATTTTTTTCATCAAAGAATGTGATTTAGCTTTCTGATATAATAACTATAGTTGAATTAACCATCAGAGAAATTAACCGACTCAAATTTTATTAATGGTTTTTGAAAAAATGTTTCATGTTTGCTTGAAAAACCGTTAACTATAAGACTTCAAGAAGAACTAATAAGACCAATATAATATTTGAACCATTAAATCCATAACATGTTAATTTACAAGAGTACAATGGTTGGTGTGGGGAAAAAACATGAAAGAAACAGCAGAACTAATTAATTATTAATGATTTTATTTAGGGTAATATTCATTATGGATTGAGGGAACTTCATAATTAGGTGGGAGGTACATTTTCTAGGTAGCCATCCATCTTCATTAATTCTTTCTCTTTTTGTATTATTAGCTTAAGATCTTTGTTTAAACTACTTATAATTAAGGAAGTGCATAGTAGAAAAAATATATGTAGGGATTATTAATTAGCACATTGTTATTATTCTATTATTGAATGATTTTAGAGTATGGACAAAGTAAGAAACACAAGAAAAAGAAAACTACATGCTACCTTATTAATTAGCCCCAAAATCACTCAAATATTCTTTCTTAATAGGAATAAATCTTTGCATTTTTGATGACTTTCACGGTTCGTTTCTTTTCATTTACTTCCAAGAAAGTAACATTTCCAATCTTTGTGGAATGATTCATATATATATGCGAATTTAGAGCAAGTGTTGTAGGTTCAACTGTATTTGTGACTGAAATATACATAATAGGATTTAGTAATAAAAGTGCTTTCTTTCTAAAAGCTTAAGCTTTTGAATGAAATGATTCACATATTTTAAGATTGCATTAAAGTAGATAAAAGGTTCTGAGTTCAAATCTCACCGTTATCCCAGAAGCAGAAAAACATGTATATGCCATGTGTTTGGTTCATGAATAAAGGAAAATCAGACCTACATATGAGAGGGTGTATTGAGATATAATATACTGTACTTAAATAACTAATGAGATGATGTCATACTTCAATACAACTATTTCTATTCGAATTTGTGTATATAGATGAAAAACATTTATAAAATATACATATAATAAGATCATACTTACTGAAAGCGTAGTTGCTTGCTTTCCTATATAGATTTGGGGTCATAAGTATAGAGAAAAGTCACTTTCTAAATTAGATAATTTTATAAATTTAATATCCTACCTAACATATTTAAGACGATCAAATTCAGAAATCATTTTGATATATTATACATATCTTTAGTTTAAAATTACAATATCTTTTAAAAAAAGAATTACTTTATTAAACTCCGTATACAGTTAAACTAAAACACATTTTGGAATATAGATGCCTAGCACATATATTTAGATGAAACCTTTTTTCCCTCATTACACCAAACAAGTCCATCGCTTAAAGCTTCCAAAAGTTTCTAAAACTCGTATAGTGATTGGAATTCTCTTCCTTTTCTTCCCCCTTTATTAGTGAAGAAAATAATAAAGTTCTAATTTTTTTCAAAAGCTATTACTGAGGAATTTATTTTTTTGGTTCAAGTATTATATTATATAAATAAATGCATTTCTTGAGCGGAGAAACTATCGGTAACAACCTGTCTAAGATAGAGGAATTAGGTCTGTGTACACTCTATTATGTTGATATCCCATTTTATGAGACTACACTAAATATGTTATGTTGTTATGTTGTTGTTATCGTAGTATTGCACATATGCACTCTTCCTCATTTAGACTTACATATTTTCTTCTATTATTTACCTGATAATGATCAGAAATGGTTTTAAAATTAAAAATCTTAAATTAGGTTTCCAAATTATAACATCCATCAATTTAATTCCATTTTTTTTCTATTTCATTCATCTTGCTTCTAATATTTATGTGCGTGAAAGAATAGAATGGAAAATGGCTTATTTGTATTTTTTGTACACTAATATGAATTAATTATTTCAAATTTTGTTACATATATGGTGTTGTAGGATATGCATATGAATTTATTAGTTAGTTAGCCAATTGAGCAATTAAAAGGAGAAGTTATATTAACTTATTATTTCAATATCCCAACAACTTCTCCTCATTAACCCTTAATTAAACCCAACCACAAAAGATTAATTAATAATCTAAATTGGAAATCAATAAATAATTACATACAAGAATGTCAAGTGATTTGCATGCATGTAGACAAAAGAAACAGTCAATCATATAGTTGTTTCCTCTTAAACTTTTTTATTTTATTTTGATGTTAGGATCCTTTAAGATTCATTCCATATTAATGATTGATAATAATATCTGTTAAGAACCAGCTATAAATTTACATCAAATGTTATTAAATAATTAGCTAAAGAATTCTCTTTTCGAAGTTGCTTCTATAGAATAAAATAATTTTTCTTCACCTACCTAAAATAATAACTTGTATTAGGGTTTTTATCATAAACACATACTAAAAAGATACGACTTTGAATGGATTAATGTTTAAGTTGTTAGGATGTATGACATATAACATTATTATATTTCTTAAACATTCCATACATACTATTTATTAGGACTCATTATATGTATTTACGATAGGTCAACCCTTGTACCCCGACTAATTCGAAGCCACATGTTTTTTTTTATTATTCTTTCCTTGCACTACATAATCTCTTTTTGTGTTCGGTGTACAATATTCATATTGGAGTCGAATTAATCCATATTCCTTCCGCATAGGATCCATTTGGAGGAAATTAAAACACTAAGATTATTTCATATCCAGGGGTCAAAACCTAAATCTCTTGTTAAAATAGAAACAATCTTATCTGCTGCACCACATTCTTTGATGGTGCAGTACATAATAACATATCCTTAAACGAAGTACTAATATAAATATAGTTTAAGTTATATACACTGCTGCGAGATCATTTAAATGATATAATCTTGAAAATACGACAGGTTATACTAGCTAAAAGTGGCTTGATGGTATAAAATTTAGTATATAACTTAAAGTCTTAAACTCATATAAATATACATTTCTTTAGCGCAAAAAATGCACCTACATGTACCAACAATCTCTATCTAAAACGATAAACTCAACGAAAATAATTTTTTTAATCAAATTAATTATTGACCTAACATTATTATTAATTAGTTAATAAAAATGGAGCTATTTCTAATTCTACGTGTTACTTGTTGCATATATATATATTTATTTATTTTGTAAGCATTGAAATTATGTAATTGTGGCATGCTTTCGTAGAATGTATAGGTTGTACTTGTTTAATAATGTTGCTTCTTAATATTCACGAATGGGTACATTATGTATCATTGCCGTCTTAATGTTATTATTATTTGGCCTTTATTTGTATGTCCTACCCAAGTTGACTTGAGTTTTTGGTTATCATGTCTTGTGTTTACTCAAACTTAAAAAAAAAAAAAAAAAACAACGCTCTAACACGTCATGGCAACTAAGTGACAAATGATTAAAGTTTTAATGGTAGGGAATATGATATCAATGATAGTTCATACCATAATTGTATATATATTTTCTCTTTCTTTCCTTAATTTGCATTACCTAATCATATGTATTGCTTACATCTAAGTTTCTTGGAGGTTTAAGGGGTTGTTTGGTACTAAAGTTCAGTATCAATACTATTTTTATACATCCTATCAAACGATCTCTAAATATTGTTGTTTACTTAGTTATATTCTGAACAGACCTTTTGATCATGTGCTTACTTTGATTCCTTTTTTATGAGTCAAACGGATGGAAATTCTTTTAGATTAAGGGTGGTGGTGTGACTCGAACCCAATAGGACATTTGCCTGCTCTGATTTCATATTATTATTATATGTGATCATCTAATTTAAAAGCTTAAGTTATTAGAGAAAATAGACTCTTATTTACTTAATCATATTCTCAATGGAATCATATGAACATATATCAATGAAACAAGCACATAAACCCTTTCTTTTTACCCTAAAGTTTAAACACGGAAGAATCGTAGGATTTTAGATTTTCCAAATAGAAAGATAGATTTCCAAAAAGCTTACTATCTTTCCTGTTTTTACGGTCTAATTTGCGCCTAATAATGATATTTGTTGAGGCAAATGTAGAATAGTAGTGATTCTTTTTTTTTTTTGATGATTTTTTTTTATCCCTCCCTAGGAGCTCTCACCCCTTTTGCTTCTTTGGTGACTCGAACTCACAACCTTCGGGTTGAAAGTGAAGGGTGCTTACCATCTGAGCAACTCCCTCTCGTCGTAGAATAGTGCATTGACTTTTAACAAGGGAAAAAAAAGTGAACGTAAATTCTCTCATAATTTATACACATAAATTAGTTATGTGGGATTGATTCTAAATAGCTAGCAAAAAATCATATTTGGTGTGTATATAGAATTTTATCTGTAACCCAAAAGAAATAATGGAACCAAACAGGGTATAAGATATGTATGATTTAATACATGAATAAAGCACATTCTAACTAACTATCAAATGACTCTTAAATACTTAAAAGTTTATTCTTTTTAACATTTTAAGCTTTTAGATCAGATAATCAGATTTTTCTAACATAATATCAGATCAGACATAAATCTTAAGTTCAAATCTTTGCTATCAACACACACCACCCCAAAAAGCAAAATATATATTTACGTGTTTAGTCCATAAAAGAAATTAGGTCCGCACGTAAGAAAGACGTCATGGTAAGCCCTAGCACACTAAATTTTTGCATGGCCTTAATTTGCCCTTATCAATTATCATCATGACTCTATATATGACAATAAATTTCGTCATGCTTTCGTTCATTTCAACTCAACTATCCCATGGAGGATTGTAGGACCCAATACCCTCTTATTTTCTCATAGATAATTAATATATTTAAAGTTTAAACCCTTTCTTTTCTTCCTCTCTTTTTCCTCTAAGTGGTGCACTTTGATAGAATCAAAAAGAAACTTTTTGTCCATTTAAAAAGTAACCCTAAAGAAAATAAAAAACCTAATTTAGAATTTAAAATTTATATATTAATTTCAAATAATAATAACTGAATTTATAATTAAATATTTATAAAAAAATTAATATATGTATAAATATAACTATAAGCTACTATGTTATCGATAAACTGTATCTGAAGAGACCCGTCTCGAGAAAATAGTAATAAAATAAAAGAAAGAACACGTCGGAGGAAAGCAATGCATGAGCTATTAGTTTATAGTAAAATCATTACGAATGGTTCAAAAGAGACAAAACTAGAAGAGAATAGTTAAATATTAATAATAATAAATAATTGTATTAATATAGCCGACAAATTAAGAAAAGTAATAAGGGTATAATTTAATAATTATTTAATTCCGTTTAATCAGGATGGATAAAATGATCTTTAAAATAATGAATTTAAAGTCTCATAATTATTCATGAAGGAATATTGACCTTCATTTCACAATTTTTTTTTGTCATTTTTCCTTTTAAAAAAAATAAATAAATCTAAGTTTATTCTCTTTTGAAGAATTGATAGAGAAAAAGCAACGTGAATGAGACGTGCATGAATATAGGATCATAGGTTATAGGACAATAAAGTGATATGTACAAGTCATGTAGAGTTTATTTTGTTTACTTTTTTTTGTTTTCCCTTTTGTAGATACAAATTAAGTACCCCACCTTCCAATTTTTGTGGTGAAATTTGATTGACCATTAAGTTTTAAAAAAGAAAAAAAGATTTTAATTTGTGATTAAAAATAAGTTATAGATATATATGTATTTGTAAATTATTTTACTAAGAAAAAAAATAATATTTTAAAACTAAATTGTTACTTCCTTCTTTTTATTTATAGCCCGTCCAAAAAATAACATTATTTTAGTATTGATAATTTAATTTTTGATATTCAAATTATCTTTAATGAAATTATTTATAGTCATACAATAATATCTACTAGTATCTCATTTCAAATCACAAATTTAATTTTTTTTCTTTTATTTCTTAAATTTTATGTCAAGTCAAACACATTCACATAAATTGAGATGAAGAAGGTACTAAATATGAAATGATATCCGTTTTTTTTTGGATAAATTCGAAATAAAAGTGTTGTAACATAAATTTGCACGGAGGGGGATATTTTAAGGGATAGTTACCAATATATACCGTTCAACCATCTAATTTACTAAATATGAACGATGTATACATTACATATACACTCAATTGTATGGTATGTATATGTTGTGTATATGCATAGATATGTATATTATAGGTATATGTAGGTATAGTATATGTATATTAGTATAAAGTATACACTGTTTATATTCCATATACATATTTTCTTTTTGTTTTTTTTTTCTCCCTCAAATATTTATCTGTCAATTCTAAGGATAAAAATAATTTTCTATCAATTACTAAGATATGGGAAATCTTTACCTCATAATCAGGGAGTACATATATTTATTTATTTGAAGAAGTCTAGGGTATAATCATTCTAGATTAGAAGCAAAGTCTAAGTGGACCTCTAATATGATTAAAGTTTGTAGTAGTTTTCAACCATGGGATCGGTGGGTTGCCCGACCCATTTGGTCTGTTCTCACTTACTCTTTTTTTTTTGCATGTTGATTTCACACGTGTATACATTAATAATATACAAAATAATAATTATTAGTGTAATTTAATGTATTATAACATGTTAGTTATCTTATTTAGATATCAAACTATCAATTAATTCCATTAATAATGAGTTGTTAAAGTGGATTCAAAATGTTTGCAAACTCTTATATTTACCTTTTTTAGCCAAGCATTTATCAAGTTGCTTTCATAAGTTATGTCCATCATGTCAAGTTGATTGTCATGTTATTCATGACTAAAAAATAATTAAGCTTTCATACTATGTAACATTGATCCTTTCAATGAGAAAAATGAGGGTATGGAGTGATTTCCTTCTAAGTTGATCTTACGCGATGCAAATTAAAATTAATTGAGACATTCCAACGAATATTAACTGGTGAGAGTGAGTAACCAAAACAAATCGTTTCATTTCGAATGGGTGTAACATCGGTGTGAGCATGGGCTGAACTAAGGTATTAGAAGGGGGTTAAGGGTGAAACTAAGATATATATATCATAGAGTCTCTATATCATATCATATGTGAACTTTCTTGGCTTCTTATATGTTTACATCTTAATATTTTGAATTCTCTTAGTGAAAATATCAGTACGAGCATGAGTGGAACTAAGGTATCAAAAGGGGGTTAAGGGTGGAACTAAGATATGTATATATATCATAGAGTCTCTATATCATATTATATGTGAACTTCCTTGTTTTCTTGTGTGTTTACATTTTTATATTTTAAAATCTCTTAGTGAAAATATCAGTACGAGCATGAGTGGAACTAAGGTATCAAAAGGTGGTTAAGGGTGGAACTAAGATATGTATATATATCATGGAGTCTCTATATCATATCATATGTGAACTTCCTTGGCTTTTTGTGTGTTTTCCATCTTTATATTTTGAATTCTCTTAGTGAAAATTTTGACTCCACAGTGATACATAAATTTTTTTCACTAATATAATGGTGATGTTTGGTGCATGTAATGAACAATTTGACTCTTATGCAACTCCAGATAGAGATAACATGTAGAGGCCAACAACTCCAACCATTCTTGACATTGCAACATGTTAGAGATCATATATGGACTACTACTACTAATGCTGCTGACAATATCCTCACTTTGCTTCCTTCAGAAACTTCTAATCATGTCATGGTTCTACATTATGCTAGAACAAGTGATCCTCAAAATTAACATGCCACAAATACCTCGACTTTTTTATAACAGGTCCGAGTCAGAGTCAGAGTCAAATAGTAATGACTCAAAACATTTCATCTTACACTATTTTCGGAAATCCAAGGATTTTATCTATGGATATGTAAATTACAGGATTTTCAATCCTAGCAAAAAAGGAAGGGAAACATGAAAGTCAAACAAGGACTTGTATTACTAAACGAACTCAAGAAAGCTGATGACGAGAATTTCTAATCGTCAAAAAAGAGTACTTAATTATTTCATTTTTTTTATCATGGTACTATTGTTAAACTATTGTTACTCAATCCACTTTTTTTCCCCCTTCCTTACTCGCCTTATATTGATTGCTTTTGGCTAGTGCTTGTTAATTACCTATGTCATCAACAAAGAGTAGTTTTTTTTCTTTCTTTTGGAATTGTATTTTAATTTCATCAACATTAAAATAGTTTTAATATGTTGCTACCCCAACACTATGTGCATTATAAAGTTTTGGCTGATAGCTTGATCACCAAATTGTATTACTTACCTAAAACAAAGGGTGTGGAGTCAACTTTTTTTCCCCTTTCCAATTGGTTTTGATTTACTTAATCATTTATTTTCGCGATTTAAACTTTGGGCACCTCTACATCTCTACTGACGAATCATTTTAATATTACGGTGATCATATAGTCATGTTGTTGAATGTTGATGGAGATCTTTCTTTAAAAACGAAGGCATTCAATTCACCGCAAGTAGATGCGCCAAAAACAGATTGGGTAAATTTTACTGCACTCATATATATCTTTTTTAATCAAAAGTCGTCTTCAGGGTGGCAAATTGAGTTACCAACCAAATGCCAACTTATATTAATCTGTTGCTAAAAGGCTCGTCGGTAAAATATTACCAACCGATTTTAATTTGTTGGTAAACTACCAACCAAAAATCAGTTGGTAAACACCCAAAGATGTTGTTACAAAATTTTGAAACATGGCCCTGGAATTTCCGTTGGTAAATTCACCAACTAATTTTTGGTTAGTATATCGTTAGTACCTTTACTAACGAATTGAAAAGGAGTTAGTAAAAATTTTTTTCTTTCATTATTCGATTCCGTTGGTAATACGTTGATAATTATAGTAAATTTTTGTTGGTAATTTACCAATAAATTTTAAATACTTTTATTTTTCTTGGTTTCCCATCCGGTGTCCGATACCCCACACCAGTGCCCGACTGGGATCCGGATTCACACCGGGAAGTCCCACATTGGGATCCGGATTCACACCGGGAAGTCCCACATTGGGGAATAAAGCGCTCCCTAACAAAGGCGACTCCGTACCCAAGGGGAATCGAACCTAAGACCTCTTGGTTAAGGATGATGCAGTAATTACCACTCCACCACAACCCTTGTTGGTAATAAATTTTAAATACATTAGTATGATTATTTGTTTTTCTAATAAATTTACTAATTGATTGTTAGTTTGTTGGTAATATACTCCCTCCGTCCCTTTTAGTTGTCCACTTTAGAAATGGCACACAGATTAAGGCAACAATGATTAGCACAGTAAAGTTACAATTTACCCTTATGACAACTTTCACTTCAAAATTACAACCACTTATTTGAATTCAAGTGAAATAAATTGGAGGGAAACAACATACACTTTTACAATTTTCAAGAAGTGTAAATAAGGGTATAATTGGAAAAAATTTGTTGTCCTTTCTTGATTTGTCAAAATGGACAACTAAATAGGGACAACTAAAAAAGGAAATATGGACAAGTAAATAGGGACGGAGGGAGTATCATTCAAGGCGATTCGGCACCCAAGGGGAATTGAACATGAGACCTCTTGGTTAAGGATGTAAGAGTACTTGCCACTCCACCACAACCCTTGTTGGTAATAAATTTTAAATACGTTAGTATGATTATTTGTTTTCTAATAAATTTACTAATTAATTGTTAGTTTGTTGGTAATATATCATTCAAGTTCAATGTTAGGTTAGTAATTGATTGACAATATGTTCAAAATATTATTAACTGAATGATTATCCAATAGTAAAATATTTATTAATTTATTGCATTTAAAAATCTAAGAGCACGAATATAAATCCAAAAATATTAATATCAATTTTATAAATCATATTTGAATGAAACAATGCAAAATCTATGATAACAAGTTAAATTAATCTCAATATGACACATATCATTATATCAAAATTTTAATTTGAGCACGTTTACCAAAAATATTGACCAAAATCTAAATTTTGGCCAAAATTAAAGTTAAAACGCCTAACAGCACAAACTGAAAATGGAAGCCTCAAAACCTGAACTAACCATCCTATTAGATATAAGAATGACCTTCCAAAGCTAATCGCGCTGACGAAATTCTCATCAGAGCACGTTTACAAAAAATGTAAAGCAAAGTCAAATTTTGGCCAAAAGTTAAAAGTTAAAACGCCTAACGGTACAAACTGAATATGAAAACCTCAAAATCCAAATCAACCATCCTATAAGACGAAAAAATGACCTTCCAGAGCTAACTGCGCTGACGAAATTCAAATTTGAACATGTTTCCCAAAAAAATTGACCTAGTTCAAATTTTAGCCAAAAGTTAAAAGTTAAAACGCTTAACGACACAAACAACGACACAAACTGAAAATAAAAGTCTCAAAACCCGAACCAACCATCCTATGAGACCAAAACTGAACTGATATGGCTAAGAAGCGTCAAAACCCGAACCCTCTATCTTATTACATAAAAAATGACCTTCCGCATCTAACTGCATTATGCATAACGTTAAAGACGATCAAGATCGTCACTAATTAAATTAATAATTAGTGACAAATAAATTTTGTCATTATTAGACACACCTTTAGTGACAATATGATATTTTTAGCTACAAAATATTTACATTTTTATGACAAATAAGTTCGTTGCAAATACTATGCATTTGGGGACAAATATTCTTTTTGTAGTTAATATAAGACTTTCAGTGACGACACGCTAAATTGTCTTTATATACTATTAGAGACAAGCGTTTAGAGACGAAAGATTGACGAAATATTTTTTTGTCATAAATTTATTTTTGTGACGAAATATGATTTTTAAGTGATAAAATAATTCGTCCTTAATAATCAAATTTCTTGTAGTGTGAGCACACGTTTACATAAAATATTGACCAAAGTCAAGTTTTGGCTAAAATGTAAAAGTTAAAATGCCTAATGACACAACCTAAATATGAAAGCCTCAACACTAGACGCTGATTTACCAAAAAGTTTAACTTCAATCAATAAATTTACCAACTATTCAAATATAAGTTAGCAATTAATAATTTACCAATAAATTTTATCACAGTTGGTAATAGTTACTATTCAACTAAACATTCATATGTGATATTACCAACTAATAATTAATATGTTGCTAAATTTTACCAATGGATTAATGATCGGTTGGTATATTACCAACTATTTTAATGATGTTAGTAATATACTAACTACAATCTTTATTCGTCGGCAAAAATTTTTCAACTAATTGGATATTGGTTGGCAAGTTTACCAACAAATTACATTTCGTTACTAATTTACCAACACATTTATATTTGGTTGGTAAATTTAGCAACACAATCTTGCCGTTGGTAAATGTTTGGTTAGTAATTCATTGGTAATATGTTAATAAATTATATAAACAATTTTTTGTCATATTTACCAACCGATATATACTTCATTGGTAATATTACCAACAAAAAGTGCGCGTTAGTAATATTTCAGTTGGTAATCCATTGATAAAATGTTGCTATTTTTTCCCGCCGTATTTACCAACTAAAATACTTAGTTAGTAAGATTTTGGTTGGTAATCTGTGAGAATTTCGTTGTTAAGTTTTAAAATATAATTCAGTTAGAAATATGTTGGTAATTTGTTAGTAGAATACTAACCAACTTAAGTTGTTAGCAAACTCTGTTGGCAATTTAGGATTTTTTTGTAGTGAGACACCTACCTCGCATATTAAAAATCAATAGCAAAATATATGTAACCTATGATGATAATTGTCTTGTCATAATATCAACTAATTTCATGAGTTTAACTAGATAAGTAAGAATTTGCAATATGATAAAATTGGGTGGACGAGTATTCTATCTCCAAGAAAAAACGCTCTGACCTCCTATTAAAAAATCTCTTTGGAAATATAAGAAGTGAAACATGCACAACTATCTGATTCTAAAAGGCCCACTATTGTGGCAAAAAAGGTCTCAACTTACATAAATAAGCTTTCATTAAAGAAAATGTAACATCCAATAAATAAAATCCACAACAGCTTTAGAGAAACAAATCAAGTGCAAGATACTCTAGCATAGGAAGGCGCTAAAAATGGATAACCTAGAATGAAAAGTCGAACTTCCAATGAGGACGGGCCTCAAAAAACAATGGGGTTAAATGTTGCAAAATAAGGAAATTTCTTAGTTTGTTATAGTTTCAAGACTTGCATTTTATTTTGCTTCTTTGTTGTTTCAGTATTTTGATAGTAGCAAAACTAATATTTTAGATTTTCATTGTTTCATGTTTTAATTTTGATGGATTTGTTGTCAAAAGTTTCTATAGAAAATTTTCAAAAAGAAAAAAAATTATATTGTTATGGTGAAACCTTAAATTTGGGTACCCATTATTTAATCTATCTTGACCCATAATTCATCTCAACAAAATTGACCTTTGGATGGGATAATGACCACCCAAATTACCCCATCTATTCTTCTAAGAAGGATGCTAGTTTCAAACCTCGGTACAAACACGAGGAGTTCTCCACGCCAATGTGCCTTGGATGATACATATTTCAAGGTCAAGGTTAGAGTCAGGGTTAGGCGTTGATGAGCATATTGAACTATACATGTGGTTGAGAGACATTCATTTATTGATTCAGCCACGTTGACCATTGATTAGCCCATCTTGACCCAATCCATCTCAAAACAAGTAAACTTTGTGTAACACCTCGCTATTTGAAAGAACTAGAAAGAGCTAGAATTAGAAAGAGTCATTTTTGGAAATAATGAAAAATCTGGAAAATTGGTTAAGTTATGTTAAGTTTGAGTTTTGGGTCAACTTCAAACGATCATAACTCCTATCTCAGGATGAGTTAGGTGTTCTACAAGATACCATAGGAAAGATCTTGGAATTATCTTTCCAACGCCGCCGAGTTTGCTCAATTCCGAATTCGTATGAGTGAGATATTTCCATTTGAAGTTGGGTTATCTAGATATGGAAAGTCAAAACCGGATTTTTGGAAGGGTAGTTTGGTCTTTTCCTTACCCAATTATTTTGTTTCGATTTTTGGAGTTTAATTGGGGTCTAATCAGAATTAGATCAGTTTAGACAATTAGAAATTTACGCTAGGGCTTAGAGAAAAGAGAGAAGAGGAGAAAGGAGAAGAAAAGTTCAAGATTCGTCAAGATCGTGCAATTTTGGTTGTGGATTTTGCCAAGGATTCAATCCTACGAGGTATGTGAGATCACATAGCATTGAGTTAGTTCACCCATGCGCCAATCATGATTCAATTCAGCGAAATTGTGTTCTTTTGAAAGAAAAGATTATGAGTTCTTGATGAAATTCGTTTAAGTTCTTGTGGGTTCTTGTTGTTGAAGTTTCTTGAGTTTAATTCATGAGATTAGGTGTGATTTAGAGTAGAATCTTACATATATTGAGGATATAGTCGATTCTAAGTGTTTGGGGAAAGAACCAAGTGAAATTAGAGGGTTTAGAGTTGAAAAACGAAGAAGACAATTCGGGATTTTCTTGGGAGAGGGCTGGGGCGCCGCGCCTCTCAGAGCGCCCCAAAAGGGGTTCTGAAGTTTGGGCTCTGGGGAGCCGCGCCAGTCAGAGCGCCCCAACCCAGACTCTGAAATTTACCCTCTGGCGCCCTGCGCCTCTCAGAGCGCCAGGGACACTAGTTCTTCCACCTTTTCCCACTTCTTTTCGTACTAGTTCCCTAACAACGTACCTATGTTTTCTAGTCGATTTCTACACTCTAAGGTACGTCTAAACATCATGAAATCATCCATAAATATGTGATCATGAACCTTGAATCCATAATTCAATTTAAGGAAAGTTAAGAGTCAAGTCAAGAAAAGTTCATTGAGTTTTCCAAAGGTCTTTTACAAACGTTTTTACTTTGTTTTAAGGCTTGAGTTTTGAGTTGAGTAAAGAGTAAGAGTAAAGTTCATTTCTTAAAAATATTATACGGGAACTAAGTATTCCCAAGAGTTGAAATGTTTTCACATTTAAACAAGAGAGGAAACACCGATTTTCAAGAGAGCCTTTGAGCTAGTTTTTGAGTAATTATCTCAAATCACAGAAAAAGTTTTTTTTTAAAAACATATGAGCTGAGTATATTTTGGGAGTAGTATTGAGCACCGATATGGGGACGAGTTCATGATAACTTAATTCTTCATAAACCATGTAGCCATCGTGGGTAGAAAGGGTCATACTTTTTAGATGACACCTTAGTGCTTTTAGCATAGACTAGTGGATTCACTTAGTTGAGGCGTTCTATATCACGACAAGGAATAGGACAGTTCTGACAGCGTGGGCGAGACGTTGTATCATCACTTTAGCTCATAGTGGTGGTTGTCGGTTAGAGAAACTCCCACAATATTATATTACTTTATATATAAACTGAGTTGTTATTGCATTTCTTTAATTCATTGAGTTGCCATCTATTGTTTTAAATGCTTTGTATAAACTGCACCTTTATTGTTGTTTTTACTTTGCATTTGAGTTGAGTATTCATGAGTTGAGTAAAAGTCAAGGTAGTGTTCTTTCAGATTTCCTTTCAAGCTTATGTCATGTTAGTTTTCCCTTCGCATGCTCGTACATTCAATGTACTGATGTCATTTGGCCTGCATCGTTTTATGATGCAAATACAGGTAATCAGGATCAACATCCATAGCCTTGTTGATCCAGTTGAGCACTCAGAGTCAGTTGGTGAGCCTCCTTACTTCCGGAGGATTCCCTTTTTCTATTGTTTTGATTAGTCAGTTGTTAGGATGATCAGGGGTCTTGTCCTGGCATCCCTCTTAGTATCTAGAGTCTTCATAGACAGTTATATATGAGTTCATTAGTCTTGTATTTATGATGTTTTGCTATAAGACTTGAGTTATCATTTTGGCTAGTTAAATACTTCTTTAAGTTATTGCATGAGTTATCTTGTGAGACTGTTTTCTTATTATTTAAGTCTTCCACTATAATTTAAGCCAAGCCAAGGGTTCACTTGGGGCTAGCAATGGTTATCGAGTGTCAGTCCCACCCAGGGTGTAGGCTTGGGGAGTGACACTTTGGGTGAGTTAATGATTCGACTAATTATTAACTCAACCATCTTGACCTTTTCAGTTCAAGCTCAATCCACTCATTTGACACTCGTAGGCTTCCAATGAAGCTTTGAAACTATAGTTGATCCGTTAAGCAGGTCAAGTTAGGTGAGTGAGCTACCGAAGTTAGCTAAATTGTATTTTGTCACAAT
This sequence comes from Solanum tuberosum, assembly GCF_000226075.1. NCBI lineage: Eukaryota > Viridiplantae > Streptophyta > Magnoliopsida > Solanales > Solanaceae > Solanum > Solanum tuberosum. The sequence continues at coordinate 168,294 of NW_006239299.1, read as the reverse complement.
GTATGGGTTTCAAGTGTGTTAACATATTGACTCTTTTGAGTGATTTGCACAAATAAAATTTTTGTATGCTATTATTTCAATTTAGATCTCATTAGGAAAAATAGTGCAAAAAAAATCATTTTGTCATAAACAGGAGCAAAATTCTTGTGCGGTGCCAAGATTTTTAATTTGATATTGAGAAAGACTTCATTAGCATCAAGTTATGGTGATGTTAAATAACTTGGTCATAAATTGTGATAAATTGCCTTACAAATAGTTATAGTGATCGTCAGAATTTCGGCCACAAACCTGAAATGAATCGCCATAATCATTTCAGCATTAACGATTATATCATATTGATTGATTTATCTCTTGATATTTTTGGGATAGTTCTGAAGGAAGTAGAACTGCTACACTCCCTACTAGTATTGTATATGTCCATTTATACTTTGTAGTTTCAGGAAAATCAAATCAGTTTCTTGCTATTAAACTAAAATTATACTCTGGACAACTCAATGATTAATGAGTGTGTAGAATTTCCCCAACCCATTCAATGAAATGTTTTTCCTTTACTAATTGTGAATAGCTTGGTTCTAGGGGTTGAAATATCTCTTTTCGAAAGGGTTAAACATGGTGAAATTTGACATTTTAGCTATGCAACTTTGTGTTGAATTAATGAATTATGGGATAACGAGTGATAAACCTGTAATGGTATCTATGGGAAATAAGAGTCGTGAAGAACTCTATTTTAGCAATTTGGAATGCTAGTTTATCCATTAATATTTTCTTAAATTTATTTTTAAGGTTGGTTAAAATTTTTCTTTCTTGACCTTTTTAACAAGATTGTAACTTAAAGAACTCTTAATTATTATTCCTATATTCCATTTTGCTAATCTAGAAATTCTTCCTTTTTTCTACCATTCTTTGTCCTCAATTAATTGAAAGTTTTTGTTTCTCGAGTTATCCTATATGTTGTCCGTATATTTATGAGGGAGCATCTCACCTTATTTCTTTGCACTTCTCAATATTCTATTGTTAAAAAGTGTTATTGTGAAATCACATTGATCATACAAAATAGTAATTTTTTTGAAATTTACTCCATCTCCATTAAAAACTCACTCCTCTTCCATTGCAATATAATTTCTTACTTAAATAATTTGGCCTATAGAAAGTAAGATACGTCAATATTGAAGATGAAGTGTAGTTAAGGTAAGAATTATATATATTCCCTTTAGCTAATGATGAAAGAGAATATGGACCACTTTTCTGCAGATGATAATATTGTGCCCCCATGATTTGATGCTTGTAATTCCTTTTTGTAGCTACAAAAAAAGTTCGAAGGCATAATTGATAAGTAGGAGACCTCACATTGATCTACCATCCTCATGATACCTTTAAGCCCATGAAATAAGTACTTGAACATGAGAAGGATTTCAATGTTTACCAGACTCCACTATGGAAGTTTAATGGTTAGGGAGACGTCAATTTTTAAGATTTTCTTGATTATTGTGTATAAGATTTTGATATCTAAAGAGTAAATCATCCTTAGTCATTGTGCGTAAGAGTTCATTAGAGAATCAACAAATTCGATTTCAAATTGTTCTCAAATTTTTGGAGGAGAAAAATCTCAAGGGTTACTTCATCTTTGGTGATCAAGAAATGTCCCATACAATCAATATCTACAATAGATGGAATTTTGATTGATTATATTCCTACACAATTCAAATGTAAGTATTTGTGAAAGGGGGGTGAAGGTAATTTCTATATGAGGAACTCACAAAAATCTTGGCAATTTCATATTTTAACTGTTTTGAAAATATTGCCTTGTTGACATTTCTTTACCATATTTCGATACTTTCTATCTTACTCCGAAGAACATTTTTTTTAAAAGAATTGTTTTTGCTATATAGGCCATTTTATTAATTAACCAAAAACAAAATAAAATTTTGGCCCAAGACCAAAATAAAACTATCAAAACAACCTATTTCTAATTTGATTAGGGCAAAGCCAACTTTCATTAAACCTATCTATAAATATTAACTTTAGCTTCCTTTTGAGCTCACTTTCCTTTCTTCTCACTTTGTTGCCTCCTTTTTCTCGGCTGAAAGTTACTCTACTCCTTCTCCTGTGGGATGTACCAACTTCCGATCTCAACGTTCAACGTTCTCATCTCCCTTCTTCTCACACAAGATGTGTCACTCAATCAAGGTAATGTAATTCATATCTTCTTCCTTTTTTTCTTCATCACTGTTCTAAATCTCTATTGTTTCTCCACATGAAAGAGTATTTTGGTTGGAAATATTTATTCTAGAATTTTGAAATTTTCTTTTGAGTTTAAAAATGGGCTAAAAAGGAAAAGTTACTTATGGGGAGAATCAAAGGAAACTCTTCAATTTCTTACCTAGAAAATGTTAATTACTCTATTTCAAATCACACAGGTAGTTATTACACATTATTAATAGATCTTTAATATATATATATATATATATTTAGTGATTCGAGATTAAAATTGTCACACCCCAAAACCAGATGTGATGGCACGTGCCCAAACCCCACCGGACACGTCCGCCCAACACCCAAAACCCGACGATACAGAATTTATAAACAAGAATAAGATAGAAAGATAAGCGGAAGTCTTTAAATAAACTCAACATAACCCCAGAATTGGTTGTCACATGTACAAACCTCTAATACAGAATCTGAATAAAATATACAAGTCTCATAGTAAAGTTCTAGAATAGAACAGAACAGTAAATATAGATAACTTGAGGGCACGTCTGGAATGAACCGCTACCTCTCAAGTAAGTCTGGAAGCTCTAATATGAAGATGAGTAATAAGCCGGATCTGATAGAGCTGTCAACCTACACAATTGTGTAGAAGCAAGGGTGAGTACCAAAAGCAATAGGTACTCGCAAGTAACACTAAACTAAGCTAAACTAGCAGCTACAAACAACTCCTTACAATCCCAACCGAACCACCGAAACTTCATTCTAACAGCGAACCAACAACCTATACTACTCAATTCATAATCGACAGATATATCCAACAGTATCTCAACATCAACCTCATATCCTCATATAAGAGAAAATAGATCATATATCACATGAAGAGGAGCAAGTAGGTAAAATCCACACACCACAGACAAGATTAAGTCAAATGCGATGCAAATGCAATAATGATGTCATGTAGTCGTGATGCATGTCTGTCCTAAGATACACATCTGTTGACGTAATCAGACCGCGCTGAATACTCAAATCAGAACCCATGGGGGCCACACATGGACCATGTATCACCGCCGGAACCAGATCCCATCGGCATCCAAATCGCTAGCCGGAGCTAGTCCATCTCATATATCTCTAGCCGGAGCTAGTCCATCTCATATATCTCTAGCCGGAGCTAGTCCATCTCATATATCTCTAGCCGGAGCTAGTCCATCTCATATATCTCTAGCCGGAGCTAGTCCATCTCATATATCTCTAGCCGGAGCTAGTCCATCTCATATATCTCTAGCCGGAGCTAGTCCATCTCATATATCTCTAGCCGGAGCTAGTCCATCTCATATATCTCTAGCCGGAGCTAGTCCATCTCATATATCTCTAGCCGGAGCTAGTCCATCTCATATATCTCTAGCCGGAGCTAGTCCATCTCATATATCTCTAGCCGGAGCTAGTCCATCTCATATATCTCTAGCCGGAGCTAGTCCATCTCATATATCTCTAGCCGGAGCTAGTCCATCTCATATATCTCTAGCCGGAGCTAGTCCATCTCATATATCTCTAGCCGGAGCTAGTCCATCTCATATATCTCTAGCCGGAGCTAGTCCATCTCATATATCTCTAGCCGGAGCTAGTCCATCTCATATATCTCTAGCCGGAGCTAGTCTCAACTGTGTCTCATATCCATCCATCCTCATATCAGTGTCTCAGAACTCATGCAACAGATAGTTCACACATGGGATGAATAATGAATATGCACATGTCATCAATCACAATCATATCACGATCACATCATACTATTACACATCATCTGTCTCAATCACAACCATATCACGACCACATCATAGTATTACACATCATCTGTCTCAACATCAATGTCTGTATCAATCATAGCCTACTCATGCTCTTCTATCCCCTCAATATCAGTTATCACATGACTTATTCAACAAATTCAAGTCACATATAACACATTTAGCTCGTTTTATTCCCCATCTTTCATTTACAACAATTTCAATCAACAAATAAAACCCATCCTCAATCCCCATTACTCCCCAACACAATTAGGAAAGTAGTCATGTGTAGTCTAAGAGTTTAACAAAGTTTAGAAGTCACTTGCCTCAAAACACTTCAACTAGTAACTCAAATTTGAGTTTTACCCTTCCGAGCACGCTCCAAATCACCACAATCCAATGAATTCCTTGCGAAAACCCACTTGAAATCACCTATTTTCGAGCTCTCAAAGTCTAAAAATGGAGAAATGGGTATTTTTCAAGTTAGGGGAAAATGGCTACTGGTTTTGGCTTTAAAAAAGAAAGAAACAACTGATGTTGCAGCTTTAAAAAACCACAGCAGCTGAAACAACATATAACACCAAAGTTTAAGTCCCCGTTTGACCCTCGGGATTCGTTCGGAATCTCGTGCACACAAACTAAATATGTACCCCCACTAAATTCGACGTTCCGAACTCAATGGAACCGTCGGAATTTGAATTCAAGGACTCCTTGACCCGGAATTCAATAAGATGCCAAGAAACTAGTTTAACGCCAAAAAATTCGAAACTCAAACGGAGCGTCTAAAAATTCAACCAAGACTCATTCTAGACTTAGAATCGCCTCCCGAAACCAACGGTACTCTCGGAATTTCAATCTGAGCCTCGGAACCTCATATGTTGACCAAAGTCAACTCTTTATCGAAATTTCACAACTTTAGCAACTTAGGACCTCAATTCTTCGTTTCAACTCCAAATTCAACTCCGTAACTTCACACAGACCTGTTTCGACATTCTAAAACTGTCGGAATCGACGAAAATCCGATCCGAGTCACGAAACTCCAAATGACTCGAAAAAGCACTTTTTAACCAACTTTAACTCATAAAAACTTAACTTCTCAAAAACTCAACTTTTTATCAACTTTTCCTCAAACCAACTTTACAACCACAAAACATGGGACTCGGGACAACTACCGAAAGGGCAAAATAGTCATTTCCACGAAAAATTACCAAAATGACCTTTCGGGTCATTACAAAAATTATATGAATGTAGTGGTATCCTATACATCTCATATGGGATATTAATTAATAATCATGGATATGAAGACCACCAAGTAGATTTGAAGTATTTTGAATACCTTAGAAGATTAATGAAAGAAGCATGGAGGGTCTACAATATACTAAAGTGAAAATTTAAGCAAGAGATGACTACATTTTAAATAATTAATAGGCTAGACTTTCCTTGTTTTTAGCTCAAGTGTATTATTGTAACTAGTTTAGGTTAGATTATCTACTATATTAAATAGTAGAAACTAGGATTTATTTTAGGGATTACTTTTTGAATGAACATTTGATGTTTAGGCTCCTTTGTGAGTTTGGGGAACCCTTGTACTTGTTCAATTGAACCCTGTTGATTACTTGGGTAAGCCTTCACTTGTATAAGTTCAATTTCTTTTCACCCTTAGATTTTATTCAAGTAATTGAATGTCTTTTAGTTTCTAGATCATTCTTTTTTTCTTCTAAATCTCTCCGTCTTTCTTTCTATTTCTTAATCATATATCTTGCTTTCTTGATTGTGGTCCACTTTATTGTTCTTGCATCTAGAATCACATCAATTATTATCTCTCCCTTTTCCTTTATATTTCTAAACCATATATCTTGCTTGCTTGATTGTGGTTCACTTTATCATTCTTGCATCTAAAATCACATCATCTCACCAATACATGTACTAGGTAACACTATCCTTCAAGGCATAAACATAAGAAATCATCTAGATTTTTTGCCTATGCCAGAAATTGTACTTGACACTTCATGGTTCTCAACTCACTTTATTGAAGACCAGGTAATGATTTCAGTTGTATGCTAAAAAATTACGTTTCTGATGCAAAAGGAACTTTCCTCTAGTGAACAATATATTTGAATTTCCTTTTCATTATGTTCCTTGAACTCTATTATTCTTGGTAGGCATTAAGTGAATTTTGGCGCACCTCCGATCTCTAAATTTGTTTGCATATTCCAAATACAATTATTAGGTTAAGATAGTGGTGAAAATTGGAAGTATAACTTATACATGTCACCGATACATCCATTATTCCTCACCCTGATCCAAAACACAAAGAGAATTGACACTAACTAGCTTGAAATTGCCACATAATTGTTGTTTATATCAATATTTTTTTAACAGATGCTTTTATCGTAACTTTCACATAATGCCTAATAATGTTTATATTTTATACTAGTATGATCAATATACTTCTAGCTTTGACATTTCACTTAATTTTTGCATAGTTTATTGGATTACTTAGTATTGGGTGTTGCAACATGATTTGGAGTGTGAAGGAGTTATTATTGTGTAGATACCTGAATGTAAAGTGTCACTTGGCTTAGACCGCAGTGATCCATCGCTTATGTAAATATACAGGACATAAAAAAAATATTGTTTATATTTGATCATCTTTTTTTCTATATTAAAGTATTTGGGCAACCCATTAAATGTTGAGACATTCAATACTAGAATTTTATGATTTTAAATGAGTATGCTTTGCGTACATTGATAGTAATGATATAATTATTATACATTTGTTATATATTTACACAAATTCATAGACATGTGATATACTGTCTCCCACATCTAGAAAATGAAAAATATTTTTTTTTGATTGTACAACAAAAAATATTATAACTGTCTTAATTAACATCCTCCTTTGATGTTGGAGTGGACCTGATTGTTCAAATGAAATATGAGAGAAATTTGATTAACTTTATAAAAAAAATTAAATTTATTAGGTCAAAGTCTTCAAACGATCAATATTTATTAAATTGATTGTGAATCTGATGGTTCAAATGCAAATTTTAATAACCCTTTTAAAACTATTTGAATTCATTTTGACATAGTCTAGAAGTTATAGACAACTGTGAATTAGAAACTATATACAATTGTTAATTTATAATTTATAGCAGAGAAATAAATTTATTTTCCTATAATAATTTATCTTATGAAAATAAATTGAAGTATTTTCTTGTTGCTTTTCTAGTATTGGTCAATTTATTTTTTTAAATTTTTTGAACTCCAAATTCATTAGACTTGAGGAAAAGGCTTACTTTGTATGAACATGAATTATTAATTTAAATAATTGGTTGATAGATTGCTTTTAATTTTTTACTGTATTCTATGTAATCGAATACAACAGTTGAAACAGAAAGAGAAAGCCAGTAAAAACAAAAGATCTGAACACAATGAAGGCAAATTTTAAAAGGATCAAGGGGGCTATTTTAAGAAGATACTATGTAACAAACAAAAGCAACAAGCTGTTCGTGGTGCATAATTTATTAATTGTGCATCATACAATTGACTTATATCAATTAATTCTTTACTTGTTTATTTTAACAAGTAAAATGAGGTTAGCATGATATAAGTCAATGTAAGATATATAATTAATAATTTATGTACCATTAATAGCCTTTTATTTTTGTTTGTTAGACAGTTTCTTCTTGTAAAAGAACTCTTGGCCTTTTTCAGATATGTGTTCATCTGGTTCTTCAGATTTTTTGTTTTTATTGACATCCTTTTTCTCTTTCAACTTTTGTTATTCGATCATATTGAACAAATATTGTGAAATATAAATACCTTTTAATTAGATCTTGCTTTTAATTTTTTCACCGTACATGTTCTATGTTATCGAAGTACAAAAGTTGAAACAGAAAGAGAATGCCAATAAGAACAAGAAATCTGAACACAATGAAGGCAAATTTAGAAAGGATCAAGGGGACTATTTTGAGAACATACTATGTAACAAACAAAAGCAACAAGCTATTCGTGGTGCATAATTTATTGATTTTGCATCATACAATTGACTTATATCAATTAATTCTTTACTTGTTCATTTTAACAAATAAAATGAGGTTAGCATGATATAAGTCAATGTAGGATATAGAATTAATAATTTATGTACCATTAATAGCCTTTTGTGTTTGTTTGTTAGGCAGTTTCTTCTTGGAAAAGAACTCTTGGCCTTTTTCAGATATCTGTTCACCGGGTTCTTCAGTTTTTTGTTCTTATTGACATTCTTTTTCTCTTTCAACTTTTGTAATTTGATCATAGTGAACAAATATTGTGAAATATAAATAGCTTTTAATTAGATATTGCTTTTCATTTTTCACCGTACGTGTTCGATGTTATCGAAGTACAAAAGTTGAAACAAAAAGAGAATGTCAATAAGAACAAGAAATTTGAACACAATGAAGGCAAATTTAGAAAGGATCAAGGGGACAATTTTGAAAACATACTATGTAACAAACAAAAGCAACAAGCTATTTGTTGTGCATAATTTATTAATTCTACATCATACAATTGACTTATATCAATTATTAATTCTTTACTTGTTCATTTTAACAAGTAAAATGTGGTTAGCATGATATAAGTCAATGTAAGATGTAGAATTAATAATTTATGTACCATTAATAGCTGGTTGATTTTGTTTGTTAGGTAGTTTCTTCTTGGAAAGGCACTCTTGGCCGTTTTCAAATTTGTGTTCACCGGGTTCTTTGGATTTTTGTTCTTATTGACATCCTTTTTCTCTTTCAACTTTTGTAATTCGATTATATTGAACATATATTGTGAAATACAAATAGCAAGATGTATGAATTAATATTTCATGTTCGTACAACGCAAACCTTTTCTTCCATATTGATGAGCTCTTAGTCGAAAAACTAAGGAAATCATATTGACCAATTTTAGAAATTCGATAAAATTCTTTAATTTTTTTCTTGAGAAAAATTATAATAGGACAATAATTCATATTTTTTTTCTATGAATTATAAATCAAAAAAGGAGAAATCTTTTTTTTCAATCATCATTATGCTTTGTTTAAATTAAATTCAAAAAGATTTGAGTATATATATTCATGCAAAACTATGAAATACATACACTAACCATTGAGATATGTGGACTACAAATCAGAATATAAAAATAAACATAAGAAATGAATTAATTTTACCACAAAGAGGAGGCAAAAAAGTGAGAACAAATATTCTTTGTGTCAATTTATATTGGAGTTCAACTAATTTAGATTTTGGGACCAAGCAACACATTAGAGGGAAGCATTCTATGAAGTATTTGTTTGTATTTTATTTATCTTTTATCTACTATGTTCAATGTTTATATTGGAGTCTAACTGATTTAGATTTTGTCCACCGAGCAACACATTGGAGGGAAGCACTCTATGAAGTATTTTATTTAATTTTTCACCTGATGTGTTCAATATTTATATTGGAGTCCAACTAATTTAGATTTTGACACCAAACAACACTTTTAAGGGAAGTACACTATGAAGTATGTGTTTGTAATTTTATTTATTTTTCATCTAATGTATATTCGATATTTATATTGAAGTCTAAATGCAAACACATCGTAGGGAAGCACTCTATGAAGTATTTATTTTGGTATATACCCAATGCAATTAACCATATCCATATATCCTTTCCCTTTAAAAGATATTAACATGGCTTAAACCAAAAGGGGATAATAATGACAGTTCCTCAATAATTCTTGTCTTTAGAACCTAACACAATATTCGTCGCCCTTTTATCTTCTGCTTTCTCAATAGTTATACCTCACTTTCGTGAAGGGTCGTTGCGTTTGTGAGGGGTCAGGTGGTCTGACCATCACATTCGCAAAGACCTGCTCGCGAAGACCGGCTCATGAAAGTGAGAGGCCCAGTGTTTACCGAAAGTGATAAGACAAGTGGTATTGTGTCAATGGAAATGGTTCAGGCAAGTGACATCATGCAAAGCATGGAAATGGTTTCCAGCGAGTGGTATTGTACCGATGATAAATGGTTCCAGCGAGTGGTAATATGCCGATAGGAAATAGTCCTGGCGAGTATTTGATTGTGGTGATTTGATGAACTAGATACTTTTGATTGAGATACTTGATGCTTGCGATTGACAGACTTAATACTCGTGATTGATTAACTTGATACTTGTTGAACTTGATCTTCTTGTTTGCACATGTGTATTATCTAATCTATGAGAATCAAGCTTTTCCCCTTCCGTAAGTGCATATAGGGAAGCGGGCCCTCGGCTGTTGTACAATGATTGTCAAGCCTTATGGGCTGTGTATTATAAATTGTTGGGTTGGGCTAATTTATATGCAAGTTATAGTTGAGGTGGTTCGATTGGAATGAAAGAAATACTCGTATTCTAGCTTAGTTTTACCTTGTTTAGTGGCTTGCTTGCTGAGTACCATATTGTTTGATATTCATTCCTTTCTTCTACACTTGTGTAGGCTCCAAGCCTGAACTCGTGTAATCATTCTTCATCTTCTTCGGGGCTTTCATAGAATATAATGAGCCATAACTGCTTGTCATCCCTACATGCCATCTTATTCCTTATTTTATGCTTTGATCTATTCGAGAAATCTAACATTTTGTGGCGCCAAGTGTTGCTACAAGAGATCTGACATTTTATGGCGCCAAAAGTTGGTACAAAAGGCCAAAAAAATCGCCACTAAAAACATTTGTGGCAACCTTAGTGTCGTGGCAAGTACTTTCATAACTAAATGTTATTAGTAACGACTATCAATGTCGCCACAAATACCTTTTTTCTTTTGAAAAAAAATATGCAACATCAATAATTCTAATAATATTGCACAAATGTATTATAATAACCCATTGACAATAAAATAGTCACAACTAAAGAGATTACCCAAACAACAATACTAGAAGCTTTCATAACATAAGGTAATTGTGCATACACATGGAAAATAAAATAAAAATAAAATGTTCCCCAGCTAGGATAAATTCTACTTTGAGTGCAATTAATAAATTTTCAGTTACTACCTAGTACCTTCAAAGAAAATTAAAGAAGAACTGTTAGATCACACATTTAGATGAAATGTTGAAAAATAGTGAAAAATATAATTCAATAAAGAATTCGATGGTTCGAGATAAATTCTAGGTTTTGTGAAGTAATTTTAGCTACTTTTTTGAAACAACCGGGTTCCGTAGTTATAGAAATGCCAACGGGGGAAAATTTGGGGCCGGAAAAGCTTTTTCGTAGTATTTGGATTTTCCCAACCTTGTCCAGATTTAGAGGAAATCAGAGTCACCAAAGTGTAGGGAAATCTGGTAACAATCGGGTGAGTTGTTTTTGATTTTGATTATATGAGTAGTTAGATAACTCATTAAAAAAGTTGTATGAATTTACGGAATTGAATTCGGGTGAGTAGGACTCCCGAAATAGATCTTAACGTAAAACGTATTTTCTTATCGTCGTGGGTTAGAGGTGTGTTGAGAAATGGGATTTTGGAATTCCTTCAATTGACTCTCTGGTTCCGTTTGTGCCGCCTTGGCGGAAGTTTGGTCTCTATGGCGGGGCCTCTACAGCCGGATATGGGGCGTTGTGGCGGGTACGATGAGACTTAAAATCGTAGGTAAAAGACGAATAGCTCACTGGTTCAAGAATGATGCTCTCGCGGGAATTTGGGTCACTCTAGCACTGCCGCTACAACGGGGTGAGGGCCGCTGTGGTGGGCCAAACGCGACTTAATGTCGTTAATAAGCCCTAAATGACCTCATTATGCACTTTTTTGACTTTTTGAGCTAAGGAACAACCCCCATGCGACTCATACTCATTTTTCACCCTTCTTGAGGCTAAAGGTAAGCTTTTCACTCCCTGAATCCATTTTTCGATCTGTAGAACGTAATAAAATGGGTGAATATTGATGGTGGAGGATTTTGTTATAGATTTTTTGGTGGAAACAACCCTTGATTGGATAGTTGAGATCATGGGTTGATCTAGGGTTTGTTGGATTTGTTGGTAATTCGGGTAATTAATAATTGTTTATTAATTCCTGCATTATATTGATTGTTTGTAGACCAAGAACAAGCAGAACGAATCCGAAAAGGGAAGGATCAAGTTTCTTAGGGTTTCAAGCTTGTTTCGAGGTAGGTGATGGTTGTGATTCTATTATTGTGTGATGTATGTTTGTTCTTGCTTTATTGTGATACATGTATATGTATGAATGTTGCAAAGTTGATCACACTTGTGTAAATGAGATAGATGAATTATCGTTACCATGAAATCATGAATTAAATGTTTGATCTTGAGGATATACTTGTGTTTGTGATTGTGGTGTGTGAATGGGATCAGATTGCCACGTTCCGGCATAACTAACTTAGATCGGATTGCCACGTTCCGACATAAATATGGGATCGGATTGCCACATTACGGCATGCTAACTGTTTGAGTTTGGGTTCCATGAGAGGACCAATGATGTGATGATAAATGTGAAATGCGTTGTTGATTCTTCATGTTGATTATGTTGTATATGTTGATATATATGCATGTGATTATAATATTGTTTGACTTGCTTATGTTGCACTAGTAGGATAGTTGCGTGATCCTACCAGTATACTGTGGTTGTGTATTGATTCTGCACTTGCTTTTATTTTTGTTGAGTACAGGGCATCTTCACGCGCTATTGACAAACCTCGCTTAGAAGATCAATGATCGTCGCTTCGAATTCAAGGGTGAGCCAATTCTTCCGGGCTGCCATGGTATTCTATTTCGTCTATGTCCATCATTTTCGGACTTAGATAGTTGTTCTAGTTAGTTGATTAGTTCATTAGTTGAGGATGTATCCCTTCTTGTTTAGACTTGGATCATTTGTTTATATGTTTTGCTACATTGACTTTCAGGTTCTAGGTTGTTTATTCCGTATTTGCTTAGTTAATTAACTTGCTTCCGTAGCTTAATTGTCTTAGTTTTGATTTAGTTGCTTAGTTTGGGTTGTAGTAGTGGTTCTCCCACCGGATGGTTAGTGTGGGTGCCAATCACGATGGTCTGGGTTGTGACAAAGTTAGTATCAGAGCTTAGGTTCATTGATGTCGATGTACCAAAACGAGTGTAATAGAGTCTCACGGAGTGGTACGGGGAAAGCTTTATTTTTCTCTTTAGGAAATCTCTATTTTTCTCTTGTCTCCTTTCGTGATATGACTTGATTCCAATTGGTATCTGGCGATTCAAATTGGTATCTAACCTTATTCACTCTTCTGTTCGCAGATGGTTAATACTTGGTATAAAGTTGTTAGGCCCGTAGATCCTGTCAATGCTCTAGATGAGGAATTTGCAGCGAAAGGTTACAGTCGAGGCAGAGGTAGAGGAAGAGCTAGGGGTAGAGGCAGTGGGAAAGTAGCGCCTGCTGTGAATGAGGTGCCGATTGATAATGTTCCTATGAATGAGAACCCTCATGCGCATAATGAGGAGATAGAAGAGGCTTTTGAGGTGGAATATGTTGAGGAAAATAGACAAAAGGAATAGGTGCCGGCAGAGACTGCGGTTGTTCCTCCCATCGATCCGGTGTTAGCTCAGCATATTATGGCGTTCTTGAAAGGGTTGGCTGGTCCTGGAGTGCTTCCATCTGCTCAAGCAACTCAAACTCCTACTAATCCTCCTGTTGCTAGCACTGCGCCCAAGATAGGTGGAGATGTAGGTACTGATGCTTTCTTCCGTCCTTTGTTGGGTTCTGTTATGACTGGGAACGAGCATGATATGTTGACTAAGTTTCTGAAGCTTAAGCCTCCGGTATTTCTTGGTTCTGAGACTAAAGATGCTTATGAGTTTATCTTAGACTGTTACCAGAGGTTGCATAAATTGGGTATTGTTCAACAACATGGGATTGAGTTCGTGTCTTTCCAACTTCAAGGTTAGGCCAAGCAGTGGTGGAGAGCTTATATAGAGTGCAGATCTTCTACTTTACCTCCACTTACTTGTTTCTAAAGAAGTATGTGCCTAGAACTTAGAGGGATCGCAAGAAGGATGAATTTATGGTAGAGCAAGGTGGTATGTCTGTGGCTGCTTATGAGGCCAAGTTCCATGCTTTATCTAGTTATGCTACGCAATTAGTTACTTCTAAGGAGGAGAGGATCTGGTTGTTTATTAGAGGTTTGAATTCTGAGTTGCAAGTATTATCTATTCATATGACTTCTGCAAGGAGGAGTTTTAATGAGGTGACAGACTATGTTAAGAAAGTGAATGGGGCGAGGCGAGACGGTCAAGCTAAGGCTTGGGCAAAAAGGGTAAAGAATTCCGGTAACTTTCAAGGCTCTTACTCTAAGGGGTCTGGAAGGCTAACACTGGCAGCCAAGCCAATTTAGTCTGTTATGCTCGCCTCTACAGGTAACTACTCGGGAACTCCATCTCATACTTTTTAAGATAGTCAGAGTGTTGTGTCTTCGACGAGTAGCATACCATTTTTTGATCGTACTTGCTACAACTGTGGTGAACCTAGGCATGTGAGGAGAGATTGTCCCCACCCACGTGTGTTAGATTCCGCGCAATAGCAGCAGTCTAGAGCAGTGGTACCCGCGGGGAATGGTAATAATGGTAGAGGACGTCCACAAGATGGGCGAGGAGGTAATCAGCGAGGCCGTGGAGGTAGAGGAAATGGTAATAGCAATGGAGGTAGGGGTAACACGCAACCAGGCAGGGAAGTAGCTCGACAAGATGATAGGGCTCAATGTTATACTTTTTCGGGAAAGAATGAGGCGGAGGTGTCTGACGCAGTGATCACATATACTATTCTTGTCTGTGACTGGATGGCTAATGTGTTGTTTGATCTAGGTTCTACTTATTTATATGTATCTATGAGATTTGCCACTGACTTTGAGATGATTTGTGATATTCTTGACGCCCCTATTCGTGTTTCTACCCTAGTTGGAGAGTCAGTCATAGTTACCCATGTCTATCGTGCTTGTCCTATTGTGTTTATGGGTTTTCAGACTTGGGCTGATTTAGTGATTTTGGATATGATTGACTTTGACATAATCTTAGGCATGACTTGGTTGTCCCCCTATTATGTTGTGCTTAATTGTAATACTAAGTCTGTAACTCTAGAAATTCCGAGAAGGGAAAAATTAGAGTGGAAAGGGTGTACAAGCCTATGCAATCTAAGATTATATCCTCCATTCGGGCTAGTAAATTAGTAGAACAGGGTTGTTTGGCTTATTTGGCGCATGTTAGGGATGTTGAGATTGAGGCTCCATTCATTGGGTCTATTCCTGTGGTGTCTGAATTTAGTGAAGTGTTTCCTAATGACTTGCCTGTTATGCCTCCGGATAGAGATATAGATTTTTGCATTGATTTAGAGCCTAGTACTCGTCCCATTTCTATCCTTCATATCGCATGGCTTCGATAGAATTAAGAGAGCTTAAGGCTCAAATTCAAGATCTCCTTGATAAGGGATTTATTCGCCCTAGTGCTTCCCCATGAGGTGCTCCAATTTTGTTTGTTAAAAAGAAGGATGGTAGTATGAGAATGTATATAGATTATCGGCAATTAAATAGAGTCACTATTCGAAATAGGTACCCCTTGCCTAGAATAGATGATCTCTTTGACTAATTGCAAGGTGCAGCGATTTTCTCAAAGATTGATCTAAGATCCGGTTACCATCAATTAAAAAATAGGCCTGAGGATGTTCCCAAGACGGTGTTTAGAACTCGTTATGGGCACTATGAGTTTTTGGTTATGTCTTTTGTTTTGACCAATGCGCCTGCAACTTTCATGAGTTTGATGAATGGGGTGTTCAAGCCATTTCTCAATTCCTTTGTGATAGTCTTTATTGATGATATTTTAGTTTTTCTAAAAGTGAAGAAGAGCATGCCAACCATATTAGTACTGTTTTGGGTGTTCTTGGGGAACAAAAGTTATATGCTAAATTTTCAAAGTGTGAATTTTGGTTGAAATCAGTTGCATTTTTGGGGAATGTAGTGTCAAAAGAAGGTGTAATGGTAGATCCTCAAAAGATTGAAGCAGTTAGGAATTGGGTTACGCCTAGCTCTGTGATGGAAGTTAGGAGTTTTGTGGAACTCACTAGCTATTATCGTCGATTTGTTAAGAATTTTGCTTTAATTACTACTCACTTGACCAATTTGACCAAGAAGGAGATATTTTTTTAATGGACTGAAAAATGTGAGGAGAGCTTTCAAAAGCTCAAGACTCTCTTGACCACCGCGCCCACTCTAGCATTACTGGTGGAAGGTGAAGACTTTATTATTATTTTGATGCTTCACATTCTGGTTTGGGTGCTGTGTTGATGCAGGATAAGAATGTTATAGCTTATGCCTCACGTCAATTGAAGGTGCGTGAGAGGAATTATCTAACACGTGATTTAGAGTTGGCAGCGGTAGTATTTGCTCTTAAGATCTGGCGGCATTATCTTTATGGTGTTAAATGTGAAGTGTTTACTGATCATCGTAGTTTGCAACATGTGTTACTCAAAAGGATCTGAATTTGAGACAGCGAAGATGGATGAGTTACTCAAAGATTATGATGTGACCATTCAATACCATGGGTAAGGCTAATGTTGTGGCAGACGCTTTGAGTCGAAAAACGGTGAGTATGGGTAGCTTAGCTTACTTGAGTGTAACCAAGCGACCTTTGGCCAAAGAAATTCAGACATTAGACTCTAAGTTCATGCAGTTGGGAAGAAAGAGGCAGGGTGTTAGCTAGCATTAAAGTTAAGGCCACGTTCATTGAGGAGATCAAGGCCAAACAATTTGAGGATGAAAATTTGAACGAACTCAAGGAGAAGATGGCGAATGGTAAGGCACAAGAGACCACTCTTGATGCGAATGGTGTACTCAATGTTAAAGGGAGGATTTGTGTTCCTCGAGTTGATGGCTTGATTAAAAAATTATTGGCAGAATCTCATGGTTCGTGATATTCTATTCATCCGGGCGTGACCAAGATGTATAGAGACCTGAAGCGAATTTATTGGTGGCTGGGCATGAAGAAAGACATAGAAGAGTTTGTGGTGAAATGTCAAAATTGTCAATAAGTGAAGTATGAACATCAAAGGTCTGCAGGTTTACTTCAAAAAATGCCAATTCCGGAATGGAATTGGGAAAGAATAGCCATGGATTTTGTGGTTGGTCTTCCCAAGACCTTGGGGAAGTATGATTCTATTTGGGTTGTGGTTGATAGATTAACTAAGTCAACCCATTTCATTCCGGTAAGAACAGATTATAACGCTGAACAATTGGCTAAGGTGTATATGAAAGAGATAGTGAGGTTGCATGAGGTGCCCCTTTCTATCATCTCCGACCGTGGCACCCAATTCACATCCAAGTTTTGGAGGAAATTGCATGATGAATTAGGCACACAACTCACTTTTAGTACAACCTTTCATTCACAGACGGATGGACAATCTAAGAGGACTATTCAAATGTTGGAGGACATGTTGAGAGCATATGTGATTGATTTTGGAGGGCATTGGGATAAATTCATATCTTTGTGTGAGATCTCCTATAATAATAGTTATCACTCCAACATTGATATGGCACTATTTGAGGCATTATATGGGAGGGGATGTAGGTCACCCATATGATGGTTCGAGGCTGGAGATGTGAAACCCTTGGGGGTTGATTTAGTGAAGGATGCTCAAGATAAGGTGATGAGTATTCAAGCTAAACTTCTAGCAGCCCAGAGTAGACAGAAGAAGTATGCAGATCATAAGGCAAGAGACATGGAATTTCAGACAGGTGAGAACGTTCTTCTTAAGGTATCACTCATGAAAGGGGTGATGAGATTTGGTAAGAAGGGCAAGTTAAGTCTGCGATATATTGGTCCCTTTGAGGTTCTTGAATGTGTAGGGACAGTGGCGTATATATTGGATCTACCCCCTAATATATACGGTGTTCATTCGGTATTTCATGTGTCTATGTTGAAGAGATATCATGGTGACAGAGATTATATGATTAAGTGAGACTCAATTGTGCTAGACAAAGACCTCCAATATGAGGAGGAACCGATTGCTATTGTTGATCATGATGTGCGTAAGTTGAGGACCAAGGAGATTATGTCCGTGAAAGTTCAATGGAAGCATCGTCCAGTTGAGGAAGCTACTTGGAAAATCGAGAGGGACATGCGAGATAAGTATCCCTAATTGTTCGTTGAATCAGTTACTACTTCATTCTTTCCTTAGCCTACTTTTCCTAAGTTTTGTCACTCGGGGATGAGTGAGTGGTAAATTGGTATCTATTGTAACGACCGGGTTCCTTCGTTATAGAAATGCCAACGGGGTAAAATTTGGGGACGGAAAAACTTTTTCGTAGTAGTAGGATTTTCCCAACCTTGTCCAGATTTAGAGGAAATCGGATTCACCAAAATGTAGAAAAATATGGTAACAATTGGGTGAGTTGTTTTTTATTTTTATTATATGAGTAGTTAGATAACTCGTTAACAAAACCATACGACTTTACTAAATTGAATTCGGGCGAGTAGAACTCTCAAAATCGATCTTAGCGTAAAGGGTATTTTCTGATCGTTGTGGGTTAGAGATGTGTTGTGAAGTGGGATTTTGGAATTCCTTCAATTGACTCTCTTGTTCCGTTTGTGCCGCCTTGGCTGAAGTTTGGTCGCTATGGCGGGGCCGGTACAGTGGAATATGGGGAGCTATGGTGGGTACGACGAGACTTAAAATCGTAGGTGAAAGATGAATAGCTCACTGGTTCAAGAATGCTGCTCTCGCGGGAATTTGGGTCACTCTGGCGCCGCCGCTACAACGGGGTGAGGGCCGCTGTGGCGCGCTAGACGCGACTTAATGTCGTTAATAAACCCCTAAACGACCTCATTATGCACTTTTTGACTTTTTTAGCAAAGGAACAACCCCCATGTGACTCATATTCATTTTTAACCCTTCTTGAGGCTAAAGGTAAGCTTTTCACTCCCCGAATCCGTTTTTCGATCCGTAGAACGTAATAGAATGGGTGAATATTGATGGGGGAGGGTTTTGTTATAAATTCTATGGTGGAAACAACCCTTAATTGGATAGTTGGGATCATGGGTTGATCTAGGGTTTGTTGGATTTGTTGGTAATCCGAGTAATTAATAATTGTTTATTAATTCCCGCATTATATTGATTGTTTGTAGACCAAGAACAAGCAGGACGAATCCAAAAAGGGAAGGATCAAGTTTCTTAGGGTTTCAAGCTTGTTTCGAGGTAGGTGATGGTTGTGATTCTATGATTGTGTGATGTATGCTTGTTCTTGCTTTATTATAATACTTGTATATGTATGAATGTTGCAATGTTAATCACACTTGTGTAAATGAGATAGATTAATTATCGTTACCATGAAATCATAAATTAAATGTTTGATCTTGAGGATATACTTGTGTTTGTGATTGTGGTGTGTGAATGGGAACGTTCCGGCATAACTAACTTGGATCGGATTGCCACGTTCCGGCATAACTAACTTGGATCGTATTGCCACGTTTCGGAATAAATATGGGATCAGATTGCCACGTTCCGGCATAAATATGGGATCGGATGCCACGTTCCGGCATGCTAACTGTTTGGGTTTGGGTTCCATGAGAGGGCCAATGATGTGATGATAAATGTGAAATGCGTTGTTGATTCTTCATGTTGATGATGTTGTATATGTTGATATATATGCATGTGATTATAATGTTGTTTGACTTGCTTATGTTGCACTAGTGGGATAGCCGCGTGATCCTACCAGTACACTGTGGTTGTGTACTGATTCTGCACTTGCTCTTATTTTTGTTGAGTACAGGGTATCTTCACGCGACTATTGACAAACGTCGCTTAGAAGATCAGTGATCGTTGCTTCGAATTCAATGGTGAGCCAATTCTTCCGGGCTTCCATGGGATTCTCTTTCGTCTATGTCCATCATTTCCGAACTTAGATATTTGTTCTAGTTAGTTGATTAGTTCATTAGTTAGGGATGTATCCCTTCTTGTTTAGACTTGGATCATTTGTTTAGATGTTTTGCTACATTGACTTTCAGGTTATAGGTTGTTTATTCCGCATTTGCTTAGTTAATTCACTTGCTTCCGTAACTTAATTGCCTTAGTTTTGGTTTAGTTGCTTAGTTTGGGTTGTAGTAGTGGTTCTCCCACCATATGGTTAGTGTGGGTGCCAATCACGACGATCTGGGTCGTGACATTTTTAATAGAATACTTAAATTGTAGAGTAAATATATTCATTATTAAAATGGTGGTGCATATATACCTTTGATGTATAATAAATTGTACATATTTGTCATTTTTGTTAATACATCTATATTTATTGAATCAAGAAACAATTGACCTTTTAATTTCAAAAATATCACACATCTTTAAAAAAAAGTTACTCCACCCATCGAACCCGATCTGAAAGACCAAATAAAAGTACTCAATTCTGATTCCACTTAATCATAAAATGGACTTCGTTAGGGTATGAATAAAAATGAGATTGAGTATTTTTTTAGTTTTTGAATAACACTTTAAAGATTATTTCATTTTCAAACTCAGTTTATTAACGAAAAATATAAAATATACACTATTTATTTAATGACAAGGGTATTATGCATAACTATTTAACAAGAGATATTCACTTTTAACTGCAAAGTAATAAATATCCTAAGATTAATTATTTTTGTAGTGTAAATAGAACATCAATAACTAAGTACTTATTTGATACAAGTATTATGTGATATATAATAACTCTAAATTATTATTTAAATAACTTTATAATCATTAAAATTTTCCAATACATGATTACTTGTTTTTAAAAAGTTCTTAAAACTATAAATTTAAATTACTTATTTACCAACAATAAAAAGACAAAATATCATTAAAAATATATTAATTTGACTTTTTATACAAAATCGTACAAATATATATATCAAAACAAAAGAACTAATCTTTTAATGGTGGCAACAAACTACTTTTAGCGGCGACTCTTTATAAGTCACCACAAAAAATTCTTCTTATCATGATTTTTAGACACATATTAGTGGCATTCTGAGAAAAGTCGCCACTCCAATTTCTTTTCAGTAGCGATAATATGCATTGCCACTAAAACTATCAATATTTGTGGCAACGATATTGTGTCGCCACATAAACCTTACATTTTGTGACAACTATGTATGCCACTACAAAAAGTCATCACAATAAATCATATTTCTTGTAGCATGACAATCAAATTTTGGGGTATTTATGAAATTGGCTAAGTTTTCCGCAGTTATGCTATTGTTGATTTATGTTCCGCATATCTTTTGTATTTTTTGGATTTTAGGCTGACTTGTTTTAGTGGATTTAGACTAGTGTCATCACATCCATTTTTTGAATCTTGGCACATTTTAACCCCTAGTAACCTCATGCCGCCCAAACTTCCGTTGAACATCCCTTGGTAATATTATTTATAAAAGTAATATTTATTTTAGTTATTAAGAGTTTAGTCATTTGTTTAACCTACATTACGTTGGATTTTATTGTAAAAACTTTATTTATTAATATAAATATTTGAGTTATTTAATTTAAAGTTCTAAAATATTTTTAGCAAAAAGTGGATAATTTATCTTTCTTTTTTTATTTAAAAATTGTGTATTTTTTAAAATAATAATCAATATTGTTTCAAGTGAAATTAAAATCATAATATTCACTATTAGAAAATTTTATGTCTCAAAATTTTGAAGCCTAAAGCAAATCTTTAGTAGTCTTATTCTTTGAGTCACTCCTACCTAAAATACAGAAGATGGAATATGTAGGAACTTAATCAAAATCTTTCAAAACATAATTGGTGAATCAGATTAGAGGGATCACTATTAGTTTCTCAAATCTCAGAGACCATCTTGTTTGGTAAATTTAATTGTGAATCTTCTTGGAATGTCATTAAACATAATTTATTATTTATGTCTATTTTATTCTTGTTATTAAATACTACTCATTTCTTAATATTTAGATGACTTATAATTAATAGAAATGATGTAATAAAATTATCTTATTATTTATTATTTTAAAAAGGTATATTAAATGAAACATCTACAAGTAAAAATATATTGAGGGAGTTGTGATTTGTAACTACTCATTTCTTAATATTTAGATGACTTATTATTAATAGAAATGATGTAATAAAATTATCTTATTATTTATTATTTTAAAAAGGTATATTAAATGAAACATCTACAAGTAAAAATATATTGAGGGAGTTGTGATTTGTAACTACTCATTTCTTAATATTTAGATGACTTATAATTAATAGAAATGATGTAATAAAATTATCTTATTATTTATTATTTTAAAAAGGTATATTAAATGAAACATCTACAAGTAAAAATATATTGAGGGAGTTGTGATTTGTAACGTATGTATCTGACCAAACACGTGGGCACACGAATCACAATCAAGACAAAAACAAAAAGTAGTACATCAGTTCCAAATTTCAATACTTACTTACAATCTAATTCTTCTAATTAAAGACAAAACAAAGGGCCCGTTTGGCCATAGATTTTTCAAATAATATTTGGGAAAATTTTTGGCAAATAGTGTTTGTTCATACAATTTGCCATTATTTGACAAATATTTTTGGCAAATATCCCAAATTCCCAAATACTAGTTTTTCTAGTATTTAGGCCAAATCTCATTATTTGGGATCTTTTGAAAATTGAAATGTTACCCCAAACTTTTATCCTTTATAAAAACACCCTCTATAGTAGTTGTTTGTGTCGTATTACATAATTTTTCATGTGAACACCAAAGTAGTGATGAAATATTCTGTGAATATTAAATGATGATATGGTTGTTGATGAAAATGATGAACAATCGGCTTAGGATGACAAAGTCATGTGATTTGTCTACTTCACGATGTATGGAATGTTGCTTGTTGCACTCACTCCAATAACTACCACACTCTAGTGTCATGGACACTATTTGTTATTGTTGCAACGAAGATTCAATTGACTTGTAATACAAATTTATGGTTAGTTTTGATAGTTTTTAAAACTTAAGGGTATAAATCATATTTTTCTAAAAAAGTGAAATATATTTCCAAATACTATGGCCAAACACATGGTGAAATTTCACCCAATTTTTCACCCAAATAATATTTGCCAAGAATATTTAGAAATCTATGGTCAAACGCTAGCAAAGCATACACCTTACATTGTTATTGTCACCTCCTACTCACTTTACAAATAAAAAAAAATGAGAACTCAACAAAGCTCTCTAATAGATTTTACAAAATTTTGTTGAAAAATCAGTGTCAAAGATCAATTGGCATGTGAAGGTGTGAAACATATTGAAAAAAGAGGTGATTTTTCTTATGTTGTTTTAGAATTTTGAAAGTAAAAAATAATATAAATGTTAATTTATTTTTCATGTTTTAATTTTGATGAGTAAACTTTGTTTTTATGACATTCGTAATTTTAATGATTAGGCTTTGCTTATTGCGAAGTTTTCGTCTGTGTCAATGAAGTATATCAAAATGAGGTTTTAAATGAAAAAAAATTAAGGTCTCTACAAATGACAGTTATGAATTTTTGCACGAAAATTTTAAATCAGTCCAATTTGCCCATTTAACATCCGTAGACTTTTAATAGTATTTTGTAACTGTAGTTGAACCAACCTAGATGTGTGAGCTTGTCACGACCCAGACCGTCGTGATTGGCACCACACTAACCATCTGGTGGGAGAACCACTACAACAACCCACACCAACCAACTAAAACATTTAAGTTACGGAAGCAAGTTAAATGCTAAGTAAAGAAATATAGTTCCCATAAACTCCAACAAAAGTCTAACAATAAACTAAACAATGCGGAAGAAATAACCTAGAACCTGAAAGTCAATGTACCAAAACATCTAAAGTTCAACAAG
>NW_006239299.1:131748-143805 GCF_000226075.1 Solanum tuberosum | reverse complement strand
CAATCATAGAATCACAACCATCACCTACCTCGAAACAAGCTTGAAACCCTAAGAAACTTGATCCTTCCCTTTTTGGATTTGTTTCGCTTGTTCTTGGTCTACAAACAATCATAATAGCACGGGAATCAATAAGAAATCACTAATTACCCGGATTACCAACAATTCTATGAACCCTAGATCAAACCCATGATCCTAATTATCCAAAATAGGGCTGTTTCCACCATAGAATCTAGATCAAAATCCTCCCCCCATCGATAATTACCCATTTTATTACGTTCTACGGATCGAAAATGGATTCGGGAGTGAAAAGCTTACCGTTAGCCTTAAGAATGGTGGAAAACTGTTAGGAGTCGCATGGGGTTCGCTCCTTAGCTATAAAAATAAAAAAAGTGTAGAATGAGGTCTTTTAGGGGTTTATTTATGACTTTAAGTCGCGTCGAACCTGCCACAGCTGCCCTCATCCCACTTCAGCAGCCCCACCAGAGCGGCAAAAACCCCCGCCAAGGCGGCTTGCACGAACCAATGAGCTATTTAAAGAATTCCAAAATCCCATTTCACAACACACTTCTAAGATCGATTCCGAGAATTCTACTCACCCGAATTCAATTCCGTCAAGTCGTATGGATTCCTTAACGAGTTATCTATCCACTCATGTAATCATAATCATAAATAAATCACCTATTGTTACTAGATTTCTCTACACCTTCATGACTTCGATTTCGACAAATATAGACTAGGTTGGGAAAAACCTAATATTACGAAAAAGTTTTTTCGTTCCAAATTTTTCCCCGTTGGAATTTCTATAACGATGAAAATAGGTCGTTACAGAGCTATAGATGTTAGCTAAATTGTACTTTGTGACAATGAATATCTTACGTTGTGTTGTCGTTCTTACTCTTTTTGGATATTATTCATTACCAATCGTTAATGTATATCAATGTACAAGTGATTCGTTGAGAGAAAACAAAATAATGTAGAAATTCTTGATGTTGCTATAATTTTATCCAGTTTTGTCAAAATTTCTTTATCTAACCAATGAATTTTGAGTTACATGAAAGTTTCAATTTTTTGATAGTAACAAAAACGAGATGGATGTTACTATTTCATTTTTTTTTTTTACAAACAAATTTTGCTTCAATGACATCTTTACCTTTATTGGTCCAAAAGTTCCTCACCTAACACATGATGACATTTTAGGGTAAATTTATATACATATATATATATATACACTGTTATGGATTTTCACAAATCTCATGACATTGATTCTAATTTTTCAATAATAGAATCTAATGGTGGCCAGTGGATGTTATTGCTATAAGATTTTTTCTTCCTTCAAAGTTTTCATGTCCCATACAATCAATATCTACAATAAATAATTTTGATTGATTATATTCCTACACAATTCAAATGTAAGTAGTTGTGAAAGAGGGTGAAGGTACTTTCTATATGAGGAACTCACGAAAATCTTGGCAATTCCATCTTTCAACTGTTTTGAAAATATTTTCTTATTGACATTTCTTTACCATATTTTGAAACTTCCTATATTACCCCCGAAAAACTTTCTTTAGGTCGTATAAGACATTTTATTAATTAACCAAAAACGAAAATAAAGTTCTGGCCCAAGCCCAAAATAAGACAATCAAAACAACTTATTTCTAATTTTATTAGGGCAAAGCCCACTTTCATTAAACCTATCTATAAATATTAACTCCGGCTTCCTCTTGAGCTCACTTTACTTTCTTCTCACTATGTTGCCTCCCTGCTCTTAGCTGAATGTTACTCTTTACTCCTTCTCTTGAGGGTTGTATCAGCTCCCGATCTCAACGTTCTCATCTCCCTTCTTCTCACACAAGATGTGTCACGCAACCAAGGTAATGTAATTCATATCTTCTTCCTTCTTTTTTTTCATCACTGTTCTAATTAACTCTATTGTTTCTCCACGTGAAAGAGTTTTTTTTTGTTGGAAAAATTTATTCTAGAATTTAGAATTTTCTTTTGAGTTTAAAAATGGGCTAAAAGGGAAAAGTCATTTATGGAGAGAATCAAAGGAAACTCTTCAATTTCTTACCTAGAAAATGTTTATTACTCTATTCCAAATCACACATATAGTCATTACTTATTAATAGATATCTGATATATACATTTAGTGATTCAAGATTAAATTATATTCATGTAGTGGTATCCATACATCTCACATGGGATATGAATTAATAATCATGGATCTGAAGACCGCCAAGTAGATTTGGAGAATTTTGAATACCTTAGATTATTAATGAATGAAGTATGAAGGGTTTACAATCTACTAAAGTGGAAACGTAAGCAAGAGATGACTACATTTTAAATAATTAATAGTCTATACTTTCCTTGTTTTTAGCCCAAGAGTATTATTGTAACTAGTTTGGGTTAGTTTATCTACTATTATAAATAATAGTACTAGGATATATCTTAGGGTTACTTTTTGAATGAACATTTGATGTTTAGGCTCCTTTGTGAGTTTGGGGAAACCCTTATACTTGTTCAATTGAACCTTCTTGATTTTTTGGGTAAGTCTTCACTTGTATGAGTTCAATTTTTTTCACCCTTAGATTTTATTCTAGTAATTATTGAATGTCTTTTAGTTGCTAGATCATTCATTTTTTCTTCTAAATCTCTCCATCTTTCTTTCTATTTCTTAGTCATATATCTTGCTTGCTTGATTGTAGTCCACTTTATTGTTCTTGCATCTAGAATCACATCAATTAGTATCTCACCCTTTTTCTTTATATCTCTAAATCATATATCTTGCTTGCTTGATTGTGGTTCACTTTATCATTCTTGCATCGAAAATCACATCATCTCACCAACACATGTACTAGGTAGCACTATCCTTCAAGGCATAAACAGAAGAAATCATCTAGGCCTATGCCAAAAATTGTACTTAATACTTCATGGTTCTCAACTTCTTTATTGACGACCAGGTAACAATTTCAGTTGTATGCTAAACAAATTATATATTTGACGCAAAAGAAACCTTCCTCTAGTGAACACAATATTTGAATTGCCTTTTCATTATGTTCCATGAACCTTGTTATTTTTGGTAGGTATTAAGAGAATTTTGGTGTACCTCCATTTTCTGAATTTCTTTATGTGTTTCAAATCCAATTATTAGGTTAAGATAGTGGTGAAAAATTGGAAGAATAACTTATACATGTTACCTATACATCCATTCTTCCTCACCCTAATCCAATATACAAAGAGAATTGACCCTAACTAGTTTGAAATTGACACGTTATTGTTGTTTATATCAATATTTTTTTGACATATGCTTTTATCATAACTTTCACATAATGACCAATAATGTTAATATTTTATACTAGTATGATCAATATACTGCTCGCTTCGATATTTAACTTAATTGTTGCTAAGTTTGATACTGGATTACTTAGTATTGTGTGTTGCGATATGATTTGAAGTGTGAAGGAGTTATTATTGTCCAGATACCTAATGTAAAGTGTCAGTTGTCTTGGACCACAATGATCCATCGCTTATGTAAAAAAACAGGACATACAAAAAATTGTTTATCTTTAATAATTTTTTTTTTCTATATTAAAGTATTTGGGAAACCTATCAATTGTTGAGACATCCAATACTAGAATTTCATGATTTTAAATGAGTATGATTTGCGTACATTGACAGTAATGATATAATTATTATATATTCATTATATATTTACACAAATTTATAGAGAGGTGATATAGAGTCTCCCACATCAAAAAAAATAAAAAATAAATAAAGAAATGGTCTTCGAGCAAAAAATATTATTATTGTCTTAATTAACATCCTCTTTAGATGTTGAAGTGGATTTGATTTATCAAATGAGACATAAGAGAAATTTGATTAAATTTATAAAAAAAATATTAAATTTATTAGTTCAAAGTCTTCAAACGTTCAATATTTATTAAATTGATGGTGAATCTATGGTTCAAATGAAAATCTTATTAACTCTTTTGAAACTATTTGAATTCATTTTGACATAGTCTATAAGTTATAGACAACTGTGAATTAGAAACTACATAGACATTTGTGAATTTATAATTCATAGCAGAGAAATAAATTTATTTTTCTATTATAATTTATCTAATGAAATAAATTGAAGTATTTTTTTGTTACTTTTCTAGCATTGGTCAATCTAGTTTTCTTTATTTTTCAACTTCAAATTCATTAATCTTGAGGAAAAGCCTTACTTTGTATGAACATGCATTATTAATTTAAATAATTGGTTGATAGATCTTGCTTTTAATTTTTCACTGTATATGTTATATATAATCGAAGTACAAAAATTAAAACAGAAAGAGAATTTCAATAAGAACAAGAAATCTGAACACAATGAAGGCAAATTTAGAAAGGAATACAAGGGGGTTATTTTAAGAAGATACTAATGTAACAAACAAAGCAACAAGCTATTCGTGGTGGCATAATTTATTAATTCTTCATCATACAGTTGACTTATATCAATTAATTCTTTACTTGTTCATTTTAACAAGTAAAAAGTGGTTAACATGATATAGGTCAATTGTGAGATGTAAAATTAATAAGTTGTATACCATTAATGGCTTGTTGTTATTGTTTGTTAGGTAGTTTCTTCTTGGAAAAGCACTCTTGGCCCTTTTCAGATTTGTGTTCATCGGATTCTTCAGATTTTTTTATTTTTATTGACACCCTTTTTATGTTTCAACTTTTGTAATTCGGTCATATAGAACATACATTGTGAAATACAAATAGCAATACATATCAACAAATTATTTGAATTAATATTTCATGTTGGTACAAGAAAAGATTTATTTTGTATGATCATGAATTATTAATTTAAATAATTCGTTGATAGGTCTTGCTTTTAGCTTTTCACGGTATATGTTCTATATAATCGAAATATAAAAGTTGAAACAGAAAGAGAATATCAATAAAAACAAGAAATCTGAAGAACACACTGAAGGCAAATCTAGAAAGGAACAAGAGAGTTACCTACTTAACAAACAAAAGCAACAAGCTATTCATGGTGCATAATTAATCAATTCTACAATTAACTTGTATTAATTAACTCTTTACTTGTTCATTTTAACAAGGAAAATGGGATTGACACAATAGAAGTCAATGTAAGATGTAGAATTAATAAATTATGTACCCTGAATAGTTTGTTTCTTTTGTTTGTTAGGTAGTATCTTCTTGAAAAAACCCTCTTAGTGATTATCAAATTTGTTTTCATCGTGTTCTTCAGATTTGTTGTTCTTTTTGACATCCCTTTTCTCTTTCAACTTTTGTAATTCGATCATATAGAACATATATTGTGAAATACAAAAGGCAAGATACATGAACGGATTATTTGAATTAATATTTCATGCTCGTACAAAGTAAATCTTTTCTTCCATACTAATGAGCTCATAGTTGAAAAAGTAAGGAAATTTTATTGACCAATTCTAGAAATCTGACAAAAGATACTTTGATATTTTTTCTTGAGATAAATTATAATAGGATAATAATCTATTTTTTCTGGTATGAATTATGAATCAAAAAGGAGTCATCATTAATCTTTGCTTAAATCAAATATAAATAGCTTGAGTATATATTCACACAAAACTATAAAATGCATACACTAAACATTGTTATATGTGTATAATAAATCAGAATCTTAAAATATACACAAGGAAAGAATTGGTTTACAAGGAGACAAAAAAGTGAGAACAGATAATTCGTGTCAAAAGGAAACAACTATATGTTTCTATACCCTTTGTATTTGTTTGGGTGAGATGTGAGGATTCTCAATAATTTATTGTATTTAAATAAATACAATTGGGAGATAAATAAATAAATAATAGAAAAATGAAAAATACAACAAAGGTTTTGTCAATCTTGTTAATAGTCATCCAAAATTTATTAAAATCAGAAAACAAGAGAATTCCAAATCTGACTTAACATCTTTAATAAATTAGTGACGATATACTAATTGAGCCATCAATATATAGATGAACACATGGAAAAAGAAGCAAATAAATTCATTACATGTCAAAATGAGATTTAGCTAGAATCAAATCACCATCATATAATTCAAGTCATACATTGTAGAGAACAACAATAGATTGAATATAATAAACAAATCAATATTGACTTAATCGCTTTCTAAATGAAGCAAGAGAGGAAACTTTGATTTCCAAGATAGCCTTTGTGCTAAGATTTTGACCACTAATCTCAAATCACAGAAAGAAGTATGTTTTTAAACATAAGAGCTAATATCATATTTTTGGGAGTAGTATTGAGCACCGATATGGGGGAGAGTTCAGACAACTCACAGCCCCCATAAACCATGTAGCCATCATGGGCAGAAAAGGGTCATACTTTTTAGATGATTCTTTTAGTGCTTTTATTAGCATAGACTAGTGGATCCACTTAGTGAGTTAGGTTCTATACCCCCGGCAAGGTATAGGACGGTCCTTGGCAGCATGAGATAAAACGTTGTATCATCACTATAGCTCTTAAGTGATGATTGTCGGTTAGAGAGAGTCCCACAACAGTATTTTGTATTTTCATATAAATCAGAAATATTTGTATTTTCATATACAGACAGAATTCATATTGTATCTTTGCATACATACAGAGTTATTATTGTAGTTCTAAATGCACAGAGTTGACATGTTTTAAACAGCTTTTCTTTATATTGCACTTGTTTTTAAACTGCTTTATATTGAAATCAGTTCAGTTTAGTTGAGTTGAGAAGAGCTAAGGTAAGTGTTTCTTTCAGAATCTTTTCAAGCCTATGTTATATTTAGCTTTCCAACTCGCATACTCGTACATTCAATGTACTAATGCCAGTTGGCCTGCATCTTATTATGATGCAGACGCAGGTAACCAGGATTAGAATCCAGCGCACCATTGATCCAATTGAGCTTCAGAGTTGTTGGTGAGCCTCCTTGCATTTCGGAGGATCCCTTTTTTCATTAATTTATCATTTTAGTTCATTAGGATGTTGTGGGCCTGTCCCGACATCCAGCTCAGTTGTTTTAGAGGCTTCATAGATAGTCAGTCAGATGTTAGATTATTCGTCATCATTTTGTTATTGGCTTATGTTCAGATTTGAGTTGTCATTTTGGCTAAGTTAAATGGTTATTTTTAAAACGTTATGAGTTTAGTTTGAGAAAGTTGAGTTATTGAGCATATGAATCATTTTCTTAATGCTTAAAGTCTTCCGCTGAGTAAGTAAGTCAGGCTAAGGGTTCACTTGGGCCAGCAAAGGTTCTCGAGTGTAGGCCACGTCCATGGTGTAGGCTCGGGGTGTGACACCTTCTTCATGCCCGGCCACCAATAAATTCATTTCAAATCACGATACATCTTGGTCACACCCGGATGAATAGAATATCGCGAACCATGAGACTCTGCCAACAATTTCTCAATCAAGTCATCTACACTAGAAAAATATATTCTCCCTTTCAAATTGAGCACACCATCCGCATCAAGACTCGTCTCTTATGCCTTATCATTCGCAGTCTTCTTCCTAAGCTCCTCCAAATTCTCATCCTCAAATTGTTTGGCCTAGATCTCCTCAATGAAGGTGGCCTTTACTTCAATACAAGCTAACACCCCACCTCTTTCTGAGATACCCAACTGCATGAACTTGGGCTCTATGGTCTCAATTTCCTTAGCCAAAGGTCGCTTGGTTGTACTTAAGCAAGCTAAACTACCCATACTCACCGTCTTACGACTCAAAGCGTCTGCCACTACATTAGCCTTACTCGGATGGTATTGAATGGTGACATCATAAACTTTAAGTAACTCCTTCCACCTTCACTGTCTCAAATTCAGATCCTTTTGAGTGAACACATGTTGTAAACTACGATTATCAGTAAATACCTCACATCTAACACCATATAGGTAATGTCGCCAGATCTTAAGAGCAAATACTATCGCTGCCAACTCCAAATCATACGTTAGATAATTTCTCTCATGCACCTTCAACTGACGCGAGACATAAGCTACAACATTCTTATCCTGCATCAACACCGCACCCAAACCGGAATGAGAAGTATCACAATAAACTATAGAATCCTAACCTTCCACCGGTAACGCTAGAATAGGTGTGGTGGTCAAAAGAGTATTGAGCCTTTGGAGGCTCTCCTCACATTTTTCAGTCCATTCAAATGGTATCTCCTTTTTGGTCAAATTAGTCAAGTGCGTGGCAACAGAAGTAAAGTTCTTCACAAATCGACGATAGTAGCTAGCGAGCCCCACAAAACTCCTAACTTCTGTCACAAAGCTAGGCCGAACCCAAATCTTAATAGCCTAAATATTTTGAGGATCTACCATTACCCCTTCTTTTGAAACTACATGTCCCAAAAATGCCACAAAAGTCAACCAAAATTCACACTTGGAAAATTTCGCATATAACTATTGCTTCTCAAGAACACCCAAAATAATACGAAGATGGTCGGCATGTTCTTCCTCACTTTTCGAATATACCAAAATATCATCAATAAAGACTATGACGAAAGAATCAAGAAATGGCTTGAACACCCTATTCATTGAACTCATAAAAGTTGCAGGCGCATTGGTCAAACCAAAAGACATAACCAAAAACTCATAGTGCCCATAGCGAGTCCTAAACGCCATCTTGGGCACATCATAAGGCCTAATTTTCAACTGATGGTAGCCAGACCTTAAATGAATCTTAGAGAAAACTGATGCACCTTGCAATTGGTCAAAAAGATCATCTATTCGTGGCAAAGGATACTTGTTTCGAATAGTGACCCTATTCAATTGCCGGTAATCTATACACATTCTCATACTACCATCATTTTTCTTAACAAACTAAACTGGAGCACCCCATGGGGAAGCACTAGGACGAATAAATCCATTGTCTAGAAGCTCTTGGATTTGAGCCTTAAGCTCTCTTAGTTCCGTCGGAGCCTTGCGATATGGAGGGATAGAAATGGGATGACTACCAGGATCTAAATCAATGCAAAAATCTATATCTCTATCTGGAGGCATACCAGGCAAGTCATTAGGAAACACTTCTCTAAATTCTGACACCACATGAATAAACTCAATAGATGGAGTCTCAACCTCAACATCCCTAACGTGAGCCAAATAAGCCAAACAATCCTGCTCTACCAGTTTACTAGCCCGAATAAAGGATATGATCTTAGCTTGTATAGGCTTGTATACCCCTTCCCACTCTAACTTTTCCCTTCTCGGAATTTCTAAAGTTACAGACTTAGTATTACAATTAAGCACATCATAATAGAGGGACAATCAAGTCATGCCTAAGATTATATCAAAATCAGTCATATCCAAAATCACCAAATCAACCCAAGTCTGAAAACCAATAAACAAAATAGGACAAGCATGATAGACATGGGTAACTATGACTTACTCTTCGACTGGGGTAGAAACATGGATAGGAGCATCAAATACATCACAAATCATATCAAACTTTGAGGCAAATCACACGGATACATAAGAAAAAGTAGAACCCGGATCAAACACCACATTAGCAATCCGATCACAGACAAGAATAGTACCTGTGATCATTGCATCAGACGCCTTTGCCTCATTCTTGCCCTGAAATCCATAATACTGAGCTATATCATCTTGACGAGCCGCTTCCCTGCCTGGTTGCGCGTTACCCCTGCCTACATTACCATTTTCTCTACCTCTACGGCCTTGCTGATTACCTCCCCCCCACCTTGTGGATGTCGTCTACCATTATTACCATTCCCCCGCGGGTACCACTGCACTAGACTGCTGCTGCGCGGAATCTAACACACGTGGGTGGGGACAATCTCTCCTCATATGCCTAGGTTCTCTACAGTTGTAATAAGTACGATCAAAAGATGGTCTGCCGCCTGTCAAAGGCACAACTCTCTGGCTATCCTGAAAATTATGGGATGGAGTTTCCGAGTAACTACTTACAGAGGCGGGCATAGCGGACTGAATTGGCTTGGCTGCAAGCGTTGGCCTTCTGAACCCTTGGAATAAGAACCTTGAAAGTTACCCAAGTTCTTGGCCCTTTTTTGCGCATGCCTTAGCTTGACCGTCTCGCCTCACCCCTCCACTTTCTTAACATAGTTTGTTACCTCATTGAAGCTCCTCCCTGCAAAAGTCATATGAACAGATAATACTTGCAACTCATAATTTAGTCCCCTAATAAATAACCGAATTCTCTCTTCCTCAGTCGTCACCAATTGAGTAGCATATGTAGACAAAGCATGGAACTTGGCCTCATAAGTAGCCACAGTCATACCACCTTGTTCCAAAGCCATGAACTCATCCTTTTTGTGATCTATCAAAGTCCTAGGCACATACTATTCTAGAAACAGAACATGGAATTGGGTCTAAGTAAGTGGAGGTAAAGTTGAAGATCTACATTCCATGTAGGCCCTCTACCACTGTTTAGCCTCACCTTGAAGTTGAAAGGACACAAACTCAACCCCATGCTGATGGATAATTCCCAACTTATGAAGCCTTCTATAACAATCTAAGATGAACTCATAAGCATCCTCATTCTCAGAACCAAGAAACACAGGAGACTTTAGCTTCAGAAACTTAGTCAACATTTCATGCTCATTACCAGTCATAATAGAACCCAACAAGGAACGGAAGAAAGCATCATTACCTCCAGTCCCACCCACCTTGGGCCAGTGCTAGCAACAGGAAGATTAGTAAGAGCTTGAGTAGCTTGAACAGAAGGAAACACTCCAAGACCAACCAACCCTTTCAAGAATGACATGATCTGTCGAGCTAACACTAGGTCTATGGGAGGAACATCGGTAGTCTCGGCCTGCACCTCTTCCTCTTGTCCCACATCCTCAATATTTTCAACATCAACATTCTCCTATTTAATCTCTTCATGATGCGCAAGAGGTTCCTATTCACAGGAGCATTCTCATCAGGAGCTCCATTTCCAGCAAGCGTTACTCTTCCACGGCCTCTACCCCTAGCTCTTCTTCTACCCCTGCCTCGATTGCGATCTCTCGCTGCAGATTCCTCAGCTGGAGCATTGACGGGAGCTACGGGCCTAACGCCGCTGAATGTAGTATTAACCATCTGCGAACAGAAGAGTGAAGGAAGTTAGATACCAATTGGAATCAAGTCATAGCACGAAAGGAGACAAGAGAAAACAGAGAGATTTCCTAAAGTTCTATAGCCTGTCGAAGAAAATTAAAGGCGTCCCCGTACCGTTTTGCGAGACTCTACTAGACTCATTTTCGTACATCTAGAACAACGAACCTACGCTCTGATACCAACTTTGTCACGACCCAGACCATCGTGATTGGCACCTACAGTAACCCTCCGGTGGGAGAACCACTACTACAACCCAAACCAAGCAACTAAACCAAAACTAAATCATTTAAGTTACGGAAGCAAGTTAAATGTTAAGGAAAGAAATAGAGTTCCCATAAACTACATCAAAATTCTAACAACGAACTAAACAATGCAGAAGAAATAACCTAGAACCTGAAAGTCAATGTACCAAAACATCTAAAGTTCAACTAGTCTAAACAAGAAGGGATACAACCCCAAACTAATGCACTAATAACTAACTAGAAAAGTCCAAGTCCGAAATGTGGACATAGGCGAAAGAGAATCCATGGCAGTCCGAAAGAATTGGCTCACCCTTGAATTCGATCGATCACTGATCTCCTAAGCGAGATCTATTAGTAGCCGCTTGAAAATGCCATGTACTCAACAAAATCAGATCAAGTGCAGTATCAGTACACAACCACAGTGTACTGGTAGGATCACGCGGCTCTCCCACTAAGTGCAACATACATAAGTCAAACAACAATATAATCACATGAATATATCAAACATATACAATATCATCAATATTTACGAACAACGAACAACTTCACATGTCTAAAAATACATAATTATGACAAGTCATTAGTCCTCTCATGGAACCCAAACAATTAGCATACTAGAGTGGGGTACCCGATCCAATTATTATGCCGAAACGTGGCAACCGATCCCATAAATATGTCGAAACATGGCAACCGATCCAAGTTAGTTATGCCGGAACGTGGCAACCGA
>NW_006239299.1:122635-131559 GCF_000226075.1 Solanum tuberosum | reverse complement strand
AACGTGCATACATTAACCAACATAGAATCACAACCATCACCTACCTCGAAACAAGCTTGAAACCCTAAGAAACTTGATTCTTCCATTTTTGGATTTGTTCCGCTTGTTCTTGGTCTACAAACAATCATAATAACATGATAATCAATAAACAATCACTAATTACCAGATTATCAATAATTTTATGAACCCTAAATCAAACTCATGATCCTAATTATCCAAAATAAGGTTGTTTCCACCATAGAATCTAGATCAAAACTCTCCCCCATTGATAATTACCCATTCTACTATGTTCTACGGATTGAAAAATGGATTTGGGGAGTGAAAAGCTTACGTTTAGCCTCAAGAATGGAGCAAAACTGTTAGGAGTCGCCTGGGGTTTATTCCTTACCTCTAAAAATCGAAAGTGCAGAATGAGGTCGTTTAGGGATTTATTTACTAATTTAAGTCGCGTCAAACCCGCCACAGCGGCCCTTATCCCGCTTCAATGGCCTCGCCAGAGCGGCCAAAACCCCCACCAAGGCTGCTTGCACGAATCAGTGACCTATTTAAAGAATACCAAAATCCCCATTTCACAACACACCTCTAAGATCAATTCCGGGAATTCTACTCACCCGAATTCAATTCCGTAAAGTCGTATGGATTCCTTAACGAGTTATCTATCCACTCATGTAATCATAATCATAAATAAATCACCTAATTGTTACTAGATTTCCCTACACCTTCATGACTTCGATTTCGTCCAAATATAGACTAGGTTGGGAAAATCCAAATATTACGAAAAATGTTTTTGGTTCCAAATTTTCTCCCGTTGGTATTTCTATAACGATGAAAACAGGTCGTTACAGAGCTATAGATGTTAGCTAAATTGTACTTGTGACAATGAATATCTTACGTTGTATTGTCGTTCTTACTCTTTTTGGATATTATTCATTACCAATTGTTAATGTATATCAATGTACAAGTGATTCGTTGAGAGAAAACAAATAATGTAGAAATTCTTGATGTTGCTACAATTTTATCCAGTTTTGTCAAAATTTCTTTATCTCACCTAAAACATGATGACATTTTAGGGTAAAATTTTTTTTATCTATATATATATATATATATACACTGTTATTGATTTTCACAAATTTCATGACATTGATTCTAATTTTTCAATATTAGAATCTAATGGTGGCCAGTGGATGTTATTGCTATAAGATTTTTTCTTCCTTCAAAGTTTTCATGTCCCATACAATCAATATCTACAATAAATAAATTTGATTGATTATATTCCTACACAGTTCAAATGTAAGTAGTTGTGAAAGTGGGTGAAGGTACTTTCTATATGAGGAACTCACGAAAATCTTGGCAATTCCATCTTTCAACTGTTTTGAAAATATTTTCTTATTGACATTTCTTTACCATATTTTGATACTTACTATATTACCCCCGAAAAACTTTCTTTAGGTCGTATAAGACATTTTATTAATTAACCAAAAATGAAAATAAAGTTCTGGCCCAAGCCCAAAATAAGACAATCAAAACAACTTATTTCTAATTTTATTAGGGCAAAGCCCACTTTCATTAAACCTATCTATAAATATTAACTCCGGCTTCCTCTTGAGCTCACTTTACTTTCTTCTCACTATGTTGCCTCCTTGCTCTTGGCTGAATGTTACTCTTTACTCCTTCTCTTGTGGGTTGTACCTGCTCCCGATCTCAACGTTCTCATCTCCCTTCTTCTCACACAAGATGTGTCACGCAACCAAGGTAATGTAATTCATATCTTCTTCCTTCTTTTTTTTCATCATTGTTCTAATTAACTCTATTGTTTCTCCACGTGAAAGATTTTTTTTTGTTGGAAAAATTTATTCTAGAATTTTGAATTTTCTTTTGAGTTTAAAAATGGGCTAAAAAGGAAAAGTCATTTATGGAGAGAATCAAAAGAAACTCTTCAATTTCTTACCTAGAAGATGTTTATTACTCTATTCCAAATCACACATATAGTCATTACTTATTAATAGATATCTGATATATACATTTAGTGATTCAAGATTAAATTATATTCATGTAGTGGTATCCATACATCTCACATGGGATATGAATTAATAATCATGGATCTGAAGACCGCCAAGTAGATTTGGAGAATTTTGAATACCTTAGAATATTAATGAATGAAGCATGAAGGGTTTACAATATACTAAAGTGGAAACGTAAGCAAGAGATGACTACATTTTAAATAATTAATAGTCTATACTTTCCTTGTTTTTAGCCCAACAGTATTATTGTAACTAGTTTGGGTTAGTTTATCTACTATTATAAATAGTAGTACTAGGATATATCTTAGGGGTTACTTTTTGAATGTACATTTGATGTTTAGGCTCCTTTGTGAGTTTGGGGAAACCCTTATACTTGTTCAATTGAACCTTCTTGATTTTTTGGGTAAGTCTTCACTTGTATGAGTTCAATTTTTTTCACCCTTAGATTTTATTCTAGTAATTATTGAATGTCTTTTAGTTGCTAGATCATTCATTTTTTCTTCTAAATCTCTCCATCTTTCTTTCTATTTCTTAGTCATATATCTTGCTTGCTTGATTGTAGTCCACTTTATTGTTCTTGCATCTAGAATCACATCAATTAGTATCTCACCCTTTTTCTTTATATTTCTAAATCATATATCTTGCTTGCTTGATTGTAGTCCACTTTATTGTTCTTGCATCTAGAATCACATCAATTAGTATCTCACCCTTTTTCTTTATATTTCTAAATCATATATCTTGCTTGCTTGATTGTAGTCCACTTTATTGTTCTTGCATCTAGAATCACATCAATTAGTATCTCACCCTTTTTCTTTATATTTCTAAATCATATATCTTGCTTGCTTGATTGTGGTTCACTTTATCATTCTTGCATCGAAAATCACATCATCTCACCAACACATGTACTAGGTAGCACTATCCTTCAAGGCATAAACAGAAGAAATCATCTAGGCCTATGCCAAAAATTGTACTTAATACTTCATGGTTCTCAACTTCTTTATTGACGACCAGGTAACAATTTCAGTTGTATGCTAAACAAATTATATTTTTGATGCAAAAGAAACCTTCCTCTAGTGAACACAATATTTGAATTGCCTTTTCATTATGTTCCATGAACCTTGTTATTTTTGGTAGGTATTAAGAGAATTTTGGTGTACCTCCATTTTCTGAATTTCTTTATGTGTTTCAAATCCAATTATTAGGTTAAGATAGTGGTGAAAAATTGGAAGAATAACTTATACATGTTACCTATACATCCATTCTTCCTCACCCTAATCCAATATACAAAGAGAATTGACCCTAACTAGTTTGAAATTGACACGTTATTGTTGTTTATATCAATATTTTTTTGACATATGCTTTTATCATAACTTTCACATAATGACCAATAATGTTAATATTTTATACTAGTATGATCAATATACTGCTCGCTTCGATATTTAACTTAATTGTTGCTAAGTTTGATACTGGATTACTTAGTATTGTGTGTTGCGATATGATTTGAAGTGTGAAGGAGTTATTATTGTCCAGATACCTAATGTAAAGTGTCAGTTGTCTTGGACCACAATGATCCATCGCTTATGTAAAAAAACAGGACATACAAAAAATTTTATCCTTCAAGGCATAAACAGAAGAAATCATCTAGGCCTATGCCAAATATTGTACTTGATACTTCATGGTTCTCAACTCCTTTATTGACGACCAGGTAACAATTTCAGTTGTATGCTAAACAAATTATATTTTTGATGCAAAAGAAACCTTCCTCTAGTGAACACAATATTTGAATTGCCTTTTCATTATGCTCCATGAACCCTATTATTTTTGGTAGGTATTAAGTGAATTTTGGTGCACCTCCATTCTCTGAATTTCTTTATGTCTTTCAAATCCAATTATTAGGTTAAGATAGTGGTGAAAAATTGGAAGTATAACTTATACATGTTACCTATACATCCATTCTTCCTCCCCCTAATCCAAAATACAAAGAGAATTGACCTTAACTAGTTTGAAATTGACACGTTATTGTTGTTTATATCAATAATTTTTTGACATATGCTTTTATCATAACTTTCACATAATGACTAATAATGTTAATATTTTATACTAGTATGACCAATATACTGCTCGCTTCGAGATTTAACTTAATTTTTGCTTAGTTTGATACTGGATTACTTAGTATTGTGTGTTGCGATATGATTTGAAGTGTGAAGGAGTTATTATAGTCCAGATACCTAATGTAAAGTGTCAGTTGTCTTGGACCACAATAATCCATCGCTTATGTAAAAATACAGGACATAGAAAAAATTGTTTATCTTTAATAATCTTTTTTTTTCTATATTAAAGTATTTGGGAAACCTATCAATTGTTGAGACATCCAATACTAGAATTTCATGATTTTAAATGAGTATGATTTGCATACATTGACAGTAATGATATAATTATTATACATTTATTATATATTTACACAAATTTATAGAGAGGTGATATAGAGTCTCCCACATCTAAAAAATAAAAATAAAATAAAAAATGGTCTTAGAGCAAAAAATATTATTATTGTCTTAATTAACATCCTCTTTAGATGTTGAAGTGGATTTGATTGTTCAAATGAGACATAAGAGAAATTTGATTAAATTTATAAAAAAAATATTAAATTTATTAAGTCAAAGTCTTCAAACGTTCAATATTTATTAAATTGATGGTGAATCTATGGTTCAAATGAAAATTTTATCAACTCTTTTGAAACTATTTGAATTCATTTTGACATAGTCTATAAGTTATAGACAACTGTGAATTAGAAACTACATAGACATTTGTGAATTTATAATTCATAGCAGAGAAATAAATTTATTTTTCTATTATAATTTATCTAATGAAATAAATTGAAGTATTTTTTTGTTACTTTTTTAGCATTGGTCAATCTAGTTTTCTTTATTTTTAAACTTCAAATTCATTAATCTTCAGGAAAAGCCTTACTTTGTATGAACATGAATTATTAATTTAAATAATTGGTTGATAGATCTTGCTTTTAATTTTTCACTGTATATGTTATATATAATCGAAGTACAAAAATTAAAAACAGAAAAGAGAATTTCAATAAGAACAAGAAATCTGAACACAATGAAGGCAAATTTAGAAAGGATCAAGGGGGTTATTTTAAGAAGATACTATGTAACAAACAAAAGCAACAAGCTATTCGTGGTGCATAATTTATTAATTCTCCGTCATACAGTTGACTTATATCAATTAATTCTTTACTTGTTCATTTTAACAAGTAAAATGTGGTTAACATGATATAAGTCAATTGTGAGATGTAAAATTGATAAGTTGTATACCATTAATAGCTTGTTGTTATTGTTTGTTAGGTAGTTTGTTCTTGGAAAAGCACTCTTGGCCCTTTTCAGATTTGTGTTCATCGGATTCTTCAGATTTTTTTATTTTTATTGACACCCTTTTTATGTTTCAACTTTTGTAATTCGGTCATATAGAACATACATTGTGAAATACAAATAGCAATACGTATCAACAAATTATTTGAATTAATATTTCATGTTGGTACAAGAAAAGATTTATTTTGTATGATCATGAATTATTAATTTAAATAATTCGTTGATAGGTCTTGCTTTTAGCTTTTCACGGTATATGTTCTATATAATCGAAATATAAAAGTTGAAACAGAAAGAGAATATCAATAAAAACAAGAAATCTGAAGAACACACTGAAGGCAAATCTAGAAAGGAACAAGAGAGTTACCTACTTAACAAACAAAAGCAACAAGCTATTCATGGTGCATAATTAATCAATTCTACAATTAACTTGTATTAATTAACTCTTTATTTGTTCATTTTAACAAGTAAAATGGGATTGCACAATAGAAGTCAATGTAAGATGTAGAATTAATAAATTATGTACCCTGAATAGTTTGTTTCTTTTGTTTGTTAGGTAGTATCTTCTTGAAAAAACCCTCTTAGTGATTATCAAATTTGTTTTCATCGTGTTCTTCAGATTTGTTGTCCTTTTTGGCATCCTTTTTCTCTTTCAACTTTTGTAATTCGATCATATAGAACATATATTGTGAAATACAAAAGGCAAGATACATGAACGGATTATTTGAATTAATATTTCATGCTCGTACAAAGTAAATCTTTTCTTCCATACTAATGAGCTCATAGTTGAAAAAGTAAGGAAATTTTATTGACCAATTCTAGAAATCTGACAAAAGATACTTTGATATTTTTTCTTGAGATAAATTATAATAGGATAATAATCTATTTTTTCTGGTATGAATTATGAATCAAAAAGGAGTCATCATTAATCTTTGCTTAAATCAAATATAAATAGCTTGAGTATATATTCACACAAAACTATAAAATGCATACACTAAACATTGTTATATGTGTAAAATAAATCAGAATCTTAAAATAAACACAAGGAAAGAATTGGTTTACAAGGAGACAAAAAAGTGAGAACAGATAATTTTTGTGTTAAAAGGAAACAACTATATGTTTCTATACCCTTTGTGTTTGTTTGGGAGAGATGTGAGGATTCTCAATAATTTATTGTATTTAGATAAATACAATTGGGAGATAAATAAAGAAATAATAGAAAAATGAAAAATACAACAAAGGTTTTGTCAATCTTGTTATTAGTCATCCAAAATTTATTAAAATCAGAAAACAAGAGAATTCCAAATCTGACTTAACATCTTTAATAAATTAGTGACGATATACTAATTGAGCCATCAATATATAGATGAACACATGGAAAAAGAAGCAAATAAATTCATTACATGTCAAAATGAGATTTAGCTAGAATCAAATCACCATCATATAATTCAAGTCATACATTGTAGAGAACAACAATAGATTGAATATAATAAACAAATCAATATTGATTTAATTGCATTTATACAATAGCTTAATGTATGTCAACTGAAATTTGCATACGCATGACAGACAAAAATATATATTTACATACACAACAGATATCAAACATATATATCACATAACATATAATAATATGCATACTTGTATATTTTTGTACGTATTTATATGTCATGCGTATGTGTATGTGTGTGTATATATATATATATGTTATGTATATGTCTAATATGTCTTGTGTATGTAAACATATATTTTTGTCTGTCATGCGGATGTAGATTACAGTTGACATACATTAATTTACAATAATATATAAGTGTATATGGAGAAAACTCTTTAGTCATCTAAGTTTTCAGCAAAATTGCGTAGAAGGAATAGACAAGGTGATGCAACGTACTACCACAATAGAATAAAGATGACTAGAGCTAGTGAAAATAGAAGATACATAACAAGAAAGAGAAAAATAGAAAGATATGGGTTATAGTTTGAATATGTTTTGCAAAAACTATTGACACATTTTTAAAATATAATAATATTATTAATTATGATAAATACAATTTTATTTCTGTTTATGCATAGAAAAGATCACTTTTTGTTGTTGTTGTTGTTATTACTGAGACATTCAACGGTGTTTTAGGTGTCTAACAAGGCCACCACCTTAGATAAGTAAAAATGAAAATTAGTGCCAACCAATGAACTATGTGTATGTCATAAAGCATTTGTTTGTATTTTATTTATTTTTCAGATGTTGTATTCGATAATCATACCAAAAATCAAATAATTTCAGATTTTGTATTTGAGGGAACTACTAAATGAATTATTCGTTTGTATTTACCTGGTGTATTTAATATTAATATTAGAGTCCAACTAATTTATCTAATTTATATTTTGCCACCAAGCAACACATTAGAGGGAAACACTCTGTGAAGTATTTGTTTGTATTTTATTGATTTTTTTGTCTGATTTGTTCAATATTTATATTGGAGTCCAATTGATTTAGATTTTGCCACCGAGCTTCACAATTGAGGAAAACACTCTATGAAGTATTTTATTTAATTTTTCACCTATTGTA
Organism: Solanum tuberosum; assembly: GCF_000226075.1. Classification (NCBI taxonomy): domain Eukaryota; kingdom Viridiplantae; phylum Streptophyta; class Magnoliopsida; order Solanales; family Solanaceae; genus Solanum; species Solanum tuberosum. The sequence goes on along the minus strand of NW_006239299.1, from coordinate 123,592 downwards.
TTTAATATTTATATTAGAGTTCAAATAATTTAAATTTTGCCACCGAGCAAAGCATTCAAGGAAGCACTCCATGAAATACTTGTTTGTATTTTATTTATTTTTCATCTACTATGTTTGATATTTTTATTGAAGCCTAATTAATTTAAATTATACCGGCTAGCAACACATTGTAGGAAGTAGGGGTGTTCACGAGTTGGTTTGGATCGGTTATTGGTCAAAACCAAACCAAACCAACTTAATCGGTTTTAAAATTATCAAAACCAAACCAAACCAAATACAATATACATTTATCGGTTTGGTGATTATCAGTTTCGGTTTGGTTTGGTTCGGTTATTCGGTTATTAACCATACACAAAAATAAAAGAAACAATTCATTTAAAAATGTGAAAAAAGTGACAACAATCCATTCAAAACGAAAAATAGTTAGAATGACTTAAATTACTAAACTTTTAATCACTAAAATTTACTATCAATAAAGCTTTAACATTCACTATATTGGCCTAGAAGAAAGAGACAATAACATTTTCAGTCCCACAAATAATTGACATAGACACTCATATACATGAAATCAATAAGATAAAGTTTCATCTTGGACATTTTTGCTTTCTATAAGTAAATTATAAAGAAATTTTAATGAAAATATGTATAAGATCTTTAAAATTGTTTATAAAAATAATATATTAAGTATGTATATTAATAAAATATATGTATATAATTCATCAGTTCGGTTCGGTTATTTCTTCGGTTTTTTTCGAATAAAACCATAACCAAACCAAATACTATCGGTTTTCAAAAATCTAAACCAAACCAAACCAAACCCAAATAAAATCGGTTTTATTTTATCGGTTTGGTTTGGTTTTTCGGTTTGGATCGGTTTTTATCCAAACCGTGAACACCCCTACCTACAACATAAAGTCTTCTATATTTGTTCATTTCAATCTCAAAAAAAAAATGTCT
>NW_006239299.1:73255-122477 GCF_000226075.1 Solanum tuberosum | reverse complement strand
AATTGACATAGACACTCATATACATGAAATCAATAAGATAAATGTTTCATCTTGGGCATTTTTGCTTTCAATAAGTAAATTATAAAGAAATTTTAATGAAAATATGTATAAGATCTTTAAAATTGTTTATAAAAATAATATATTAAGTATGTATATTAATAAAATATATGTATATAATTCATCGGTTCGGTTCGGTTATTTCTTCGGGTTTTTTCGAATTAAACCATAACCAAACCAAATACTATCGGTTTTCAAAAATCTAAAACCAAACCAAACCAAACCCAAATAAAATTGGTTTTATTTTATCGGTTTGATTTGGTTTTTCGATTTGGATCGGTTTTTATCCAAACCGTGAACACCCCTAGTAGGGACTCTATGAGGTATTTGTTTTGGTATATACCTAAAAATGCAATTAAAAACCATATCCATATATCCTTTCCCTCCCAAAGATATTAAAATGGCTTAAACCAGAACTCCAAAAGGGGATAATAATGGCAGTTCCTCAAGTTCTTGTCTTTAGAACCCAACTCAATATTCGTTGCCCTTTTATCTTCTGCCTTCACAATGTCCGAAAGAGCAGCTCTGTTGCAGCAGTAGCTGTTGAACCAGTAAAAGTATTAAAGAATCAATCTTATAATGCTTCAGATGGAAAAGGTAAAATCTTGATGATAAAGTTTCAATTTTTATGGGTTTTATTTGAGCTATATATTGTGAATTGGAAGTTTGGAGTGTTAATTTTTCGTTGAAATAGGTGATGGGGATGCACCAAAATGGAAGAAATTGAGTTCAGAAGAACTTGGAATAAGTACATCAATGATTGCGAAACCTACAAGGTTGGTTTTGAATGGGCTAAAGAAAAAGGGTATGTGTTCAAGATGATTATTTGATTATCAATTGCAATGTTGGCTTTGGAAGTTTTCCAAGTTTACTTGTTTCTTTTGGGGTTTTATTGTGTTCTTGTTGATGTATAAAGTTATTCAGTCTTACAAGGTAGAAAATATGAGATTTTTTTTTTTGAAGTTTTACTTTTTATGAATGTGCAATGAACCACCAATTCAAAAATTAGCATATCTATGTAGGAATTTGTTGTAAATTGCACTTTAGGGTGTGTTTGGTATGAAGGAATATGTGAATGATTTTCTGGAAAATCTTTTTTGGGATATTAGTGAGTTTCTTACTTATTTTTTTTTTATGTTTGGTAAGTAAGTAGAAAATATTGTACCAAAAGCATTTGTATATAACTTTTTCAAAGTTTCAAACACTATGGAGATGGGAGTGGAGGTAGGGGTGGTGGAAAAAGGGGGCTGTGGGTGCAAGTGGCGTGTGTTGGAGGGTAGGGAGGAGACAATCATTGTGCAATGTCACTTGTTTTCCGTATTTTCAGCAAGGAAATCATTTTCCTCATTTTTAAAGAACTTGTTTTTCTGAAGAATACTTGGAGTGCAAGTTCAGTGATGTAACACAATAGACTGATGTGGAACTAAGGCTGAATTCATCGGTCATCCCTAAGAAAAGAAGTTTAAGTATGTTAGAAGAAGTTTCAAGTATTTTGGATCTATAATCCAATGAAATGGGGAAATTTGATGATGATGCCACACACAATAGGGTGGATGAAATGTAGTCGCATCCGAAGTCTTTTGTGATAAGAAGGTGCCACTAAAACTTAAAGATAAGTTCTACGGAATGGTGGTTAGATCAACTATGTCATAAGGAGCGGAGTGCTAATCAATTAAGAACTCTCATGTTTAGAAGATGAAAGTTGTGGAAATAAGGATGCTGAGATGGTTCAGATATGTGAAGAGAAAACTTACAAAGGACCTAGTGAGGAGGTGTGAGAGGTTGGCAATGGTGGGTTTAAGGAGAGGTAGAGGTAGAGGTAGGCTGAAGAAGTATTGTAGAGAGGTAATTAGACAGGACAATGGCGCATCTTCGGCTTGCTGAGGACATGACATTAGATTGGGGGATTTAGAGGTCGCGGATTAGGGTTGATGTCTAATAGGTAGTTCCGCAGTATCTAACTTTCCGGGCGGATAGGCTTGTTGGTAGATTGGAGCACGTATTTGCTTTCTCTGTCATACCAGTAGTATTAACATTATTCTCATAGTTTTTTGTTCTCCGAATTTTTTGCTATCTGTTGGTCCTAGTAATTCAGTTACCGAACTATTTAGTTGTTGTTAATGTTCCTTTACTTCTGAATGTTATGTAATGCCTGCCATACTATCTTCTATGGCTTCTTCACTTCCCTTACTGCTTTGAATTGTTTTTCTTGGGAGGGTCAATCAGAAACAACCTTTCTACCTCCACAAGGTGGGCATCAAGTTTGTGTACACTCTATCCTCTCCATACTCCACTCATGAGACTACATTGAGCTTGTTGTTGTTTACCTAGAGAATGTTTTCCAAAAATTTGGACCAACCAAACATCGGAAAATTGAAAAAGAAGTTATGGAAAATGTTTTCCTTTATACTAAACACATCTTTAGTCTTGCTCTTTGGAACAGGATGATTCCTATTTCTCCTCCTTGTGGCCTCACCTTTCCTCTTTTTTATTTGTTTTTGGCAGGGTTCGAGGTCTACCTTGTCGGGGGTTGTGTTAGAGATCTTATACTGAACAGAACTCCAAAAGATTTTGATATATTAACATCAGCTGAACTTAAAGAGGTTAGCTGCAGTGCACTTTTTTATTGTTAAATGTAAGTTATATGATAACTAGCAACAAGAATGTGCTGTGAGGTAATTACAGAGAAAGTATTACTGCATGAAGTACATGAATCGCACTGTTTTTTTTTCCGTCTTCTGAAGATTGTTTTGACTTTTATAGATAGGATAGGAATTAGAAGGGAAATTAACTGTCAATTTGGGGTAGCTAAGGATTTCCTGTGTCAATTTAGTTCTTCTATTAATAATGATATTATCTTGTGTCGTCTTGAAAATTGAACCTTAGTTTCATCCTTTACTAACTTTTATGGCAAGATGGACTTTTGCTCTCCCCAATGACTTATTAGGAATTTATGAATATGGGGTTGTTAGCGAGTTTGTTTTATGGGTACTGAGTAGCTATGTTATTTTTGAAGAGTCCGAGCAACATAGCTAATAGCTGAGTAGGAGTAGCGAGTTTGCTTTTCTACATTTTTGAAGAATCCGAGCAACATAGCTGAGTAGGAGTTATTTTGCACTCAGAAGGTTTGAACACATGGTTATTTAATGCTGAAGCTGAAATTTGGCTATCTGTGATGCAATTAATCATGTGCAGGTACTAAAAATATTTCAGCGTTGTGAAATTGTTGGAAGGAGGTTCCCTATATGCCATGTGCATATCGATGATACCATTGTGGAGGTTTTTCTCAAGCAACATCTTTTTCTTGGTTTGACATTTTTTCCTTTTAGGATTAAATAAACCTCATTAAGAGTGGTTTTTGAGGTATCTTTTTGAGTATTTACCTCTGTCGATTCTTTGTCCAAAGCAGGTTTCGAGCTTTACCGCGACTGGGAGGAAGTTTAAGAGGAATGGCTATAATGTTGTTCGAAGACCTCCTGCATGCAGTGAAGCCGATTTCATTCGCTGGAAAAATTGCTTGGCGAGAGATTTTACTATCAATGGGTACATAAAGTAGATGTAGATTGAATTATCAGTTTTCATATGTTAACCATAAGCAATTTTCTCAGTATTTCAATCTAGAAAACTAAAGAAGGATTTTTGTATTGTAGATTGATGTTTGATCCATTTGCAAAGATAGTCTATGATTACTTGGGCGGACTGGAAGATATTAGAAGGGCTAAAGTGTGCATGTACCTTTTACAACTTTTTGTTCTTGTTGTTTAACGTCCTTTAATAGTGTAAATTGTGCTTAGCCTAAATGCATTTGCAGGTGAGATGTGTGATTCCTGCAAATGCTTCTTTCATTGAGGACTGCGGTAATCTAGACTATCCTTTGTCTTGTTAATATTTGTGTCATTCTTCTGGGATCTTATTTTTTAGGATCTGCCAATTGTGGTTGGTATATCCAATTAATCTATGCATTAATCTCGTGCCGACTTCTTTTAGCTCGCATTCTGCGTGGAGTAAGGATAGCAGGCCGTTTAAGATTTCGTTTTGCTCGAGAAACAGCCCATTTTATAAAAGAATTAGCATCTTCAATATCTAGACTTGATAAGGTAAGAGTTCTCATTTTCTAAGAATATTCATTAGGTTAGTTATATACTTTTGCTTTTTCTTGTCAGCATAAAATATTTCTTGAGCCTATTCTTTTAATCACATAATATAGGGAAGGATCTTGTTGGAAATGAATTACATGCTGGCATATGGTTCTGCAGAAGCTTCATTGAGATTATTATGGAAATTTGGACTTCTAGAGATTCTTCTACCAATCCAAGTATGGAAATTAAACCTTTTTGTATACTTATACTAATTATTACCAAGTATCTAATGTATCACTCTATTTGGCAGGCTTCCTACTTAATTTCCCAGGGTTTTCGAAGGCGTGATAGGAGATCAAATATGCTTCTGGTAAACATGAGTCTATGTTGCTATCATTACATGCATCTTATACGCGTTCAGCAAATATGTTCTCTCGTTCAGTATGACTAATTTAGATAAAGAAAGGGGCTAAAAAATTCTCCCAGAAAATGTAGTTCTCTTTAAATTTCTGTAGGTGCAGGAATTAAAGGAGGATTAAAATTGAATTTTTCCAGTTGTGTCACGTGTGTTGTTGTTGTAGCAATGCAATCACATCTTCATGTTGACGTTATGCAGACTTTGTTTTCAACACTGGACAACCTTCTGGCACCGAACAGGCCTTGCCACTCTAGTTTATGGTGAGAAACTATTTCTTCCTCCAACTTGTTTTGGTTGTAGTTGTTATCATGATTGTAGTTCCCTTCACTATTGTAATTACTGATGTTCCAACCTAGATTTCCTTTTCCTTGGTGCCAATTATCCTTATTGGATGCTTGGGCGTTAGTCTGTAACCCCATGTCTTTACTTGCCTTTTCCATTTTCAAATTCCATAGATCATCTATAGTTCATAGAATCTCCTGCTTTGATGACACTTCTTTTGGACCGAGGGTCTATCAGAAATATCCTCTCTACCCCACAAGGTAGGGATAAGGTCTGTGTACATCCTACCCTTCCCAGACCCGACTTGTGGGATTACACTGGGTTTGTTGTTGTTATTATCTATAGTTCATAGATCTGAAGCAGCAATCTATAACATAATCATTATGAAAGAAACTTAATGATGCTGCAAAATTTTCATGTTTGTTTGCATCCCTAAAATATATTTTAACTTTGTTCTGTCTAGACGGGGCAAGTATAATACTGGAAAGAGGAGGGAACTGTAGTAAAACTAAAACAGTTTGTTTAATAGCATCGAGAATATGAAGCTTTCATGAAAAGCTGAATTGGAAAAACCAAAAGAAATATTATTTGGAGAATTACTGATTAAAGCATTGATTTGTGCTGTAGTATTTGATCAGATTCTGATGGTGAAGCCCGAGGCAACATGGGATAATTCGTTTGACCACTCGTAATATGAATGAGTTTTGTGAAATGTTACAGCTTTTGTGATGATGCTATCCTTGTATATACCGTCCAGCATTCTCGTGTTGCTGGTCATCAGTAAAATTACTTTTAATGATTAGAAAAATGAAATGTAACAGCTTTTAAGTGTTAGACCTTTTATCTTGGGAAATAGAAATTGAAGATAACGCAGAGAGTGTGTGGACTTATTTTTCGAACTGCAGATATGGAATGTTATATGTAGTCATGCGGACTAAAGAATTTAGAGCAAGGGATAGCCTTATATAGATATAAAAAAGGACAGCATTTGACCATTGAGTTGTGTCTCTTTTTATTATCTAGCTTATCATAATCGCAGTTACCTGTGTCTGTCTCGGCTCCCCCAAACTGAAAACAATACAGACGGAGAAGAACTTTTCTTTGCTGGTTATTATGAAGAGGAAACGGAAAGGTTTTTGGTGGTATGTTGGAGTTTGGGGGAGGGGGACAGTATATGCATGTGCTATCAGTATTTGGGCTACGGATATATGTTTGTCTATTGCATCTCTATCTGCATCTGCTTATAGATTATAATTTTTTGTTTCCGACTCATCAGCTTAAATAATAATTCTTATAGGATTGCCATCTTAGCATTCCATAAAGCACTGGTGGACAGACCTAGGGATCCGTTGGTTGTTGCTGCCTTTAGCATTGCGGTCCACTGTGGTGGATCGTTATCAGATGTGTTGGGAATAGTGAGAAAGATCTCACAACCACATGATACAAGGTTTCCTGAGCTTTTAGACCAAAATATTGAGTCGGATGAAGCATTGTTGGATGAGATGATGGATCTTGCCACTTATGTCGAAGCTGCATTGCAAGAGATGACCGATGAGCATTTTGTTTCCCGAGCTCTGATAGAGTATCCTCAAGCACCGAAGTCAGATCTGGTGAGTAAGAAGTTTCTACACGAAACCTTTTCTAAACAGCATATATTATAATTCTATACAGACTATCTAACTCATTCCGACTTCCAGCTTCATGTACATGATCTGGCTGGAATTTTTGTAGTATCTTTTGCATTATCAAATAGAGGAGGTTCTCTTGAGTGGTTCCAAACTCATTTCCCTGAAAATGTTTTCCAATTTTCCTATGTTCGGATTGTCAATGCTTTTGGAATTCTTTAGGAAAACAAGTTTGTTTTCCCTGTGGAAATAGGGAAAACAAATTCCACGAGTGGCATTCCACAGTTATTTGTCCTTCCTATCCTCCAACACACCTCAACTTCATCCCCACCCTCGTAGCCTCCATGCAGATGTTTTTGATGTTTTTTCTCACCTTCTCATTTCAATCTGCAGGTGTTTATCTCATGGACACTTGCACAAAAGGTTTCTGCAATATTTGAATGTGTTAGAAGGGGAAAGGAGAAGGATTTTCGACGAAAACGAGGCCGTAAAATCGACTATGAGTCCCTAGCATTAGGAAAATTGCGTGAAGTTAGACATATTTTTGCGATGGTTGTTTTTGATACTGTGTTTCCTCCACATCTCAAAGACTAAGAATTATTTAGAAATAGTTGTACTACCTAGATTCTCATTAACTTATTATCATAAGATAAGTTGCTTCTTAATTCAATTTATTTTTTTCTATATGGGGTAAAGGATTTCTATTAGGATAATAAAAGACTCAAAATAGTCCTTTATTTTGATTTCAAAATCAAACTCATTCCTCTTCTATTATTTGGAGCACTAATAGTCCTTAGATTAACGTTTATAGCAAACGATAATAATGAGTTGGGTTCTTTGCTTCAAAAATATAAAATATGTAAAATGTATGTTGTTATGATACATAATTATGTCTAGCTATAGCATTACTACATGGATGAATTTGCATAAATAAATTTTATCACAAGATATTTAGATGAAAGAAAGGATAAAATATATGTACAATAAACCAAAACTTGAAATAACCTTCTATAATATGCTTTTATATGGAGACTTTAATGCTATGATCTTATAGGCTTAAGTTACCTGAATACAAGAAAAAGGACATATAAGCCCTCAAAAAAATGTCTTCCAGTTTGCACCAAAAGAGAACAAGTCTTTACGTAACTATAAATGCCTTTGATGTTGCTTATTTTAGGAAGACCTTTGATCTTTAATTCCCTCCAACTCTTTCTTGTGATATCATAACACAAACAACATAAAGCATCTGACTTTAAGTTTAGGACGAAAACAATCTCTCCATGTAGGGCCATGTAGGATGATGCAAATTTAGGTTTTATATCATTTCATATCAATGAAACGTGAATGATATGTTTCTCTCATTCTTTTTTTGGAGTTTATGTATTTATATAGCCATCTTTTGTAATTTATGACTGCTAACTTACCCTTTACTTCTATCAATTCGTAATAGTACTCTAATTCAATTTCATTCCACAATTCAATAATTTTGAATTTATCAAATTTAACATCAAATGCAGCTATAACAAATTCGTAATTGCTTCTGACAAACTGATAGATAAATCCACTACGGCAAACATTGGACTTACAATACATAATACAAGGGGAAATACTTTGAGTCTCTATCCATGATTTGTCTATGCATAAAGAGAAAATCCATTTTCCCTTAATTTTAAGCAATTTCACTATATAGTAGAAAGTCTCAACTGCTTTGTGGTCTTTTAACCATGATATTCTTTATTTTCTAGCAAAGGATCATCCATCTTACTATAATATTTTGTCTGATGGATAGAAATTGCTACTCAAACTTGAGAACCCTCTGGTACAACATAGATATAGGGAAGAAAATCAAGTGGCAGATATCTTGGCTAAGGCGGGGTCTAGGTTGAAGGAAGCTAACTCCCTTGTGTTTTGGACAACTCTCCGTTGATTGTATTTATAGTAAAATAGAAGCAGACAAAGTAAGAACTCTTTATGTTAGGCTAAAAAGGGCGACTTCTACACTGGAATGTATTAGTGTGTATGTTGCATTGGAACCCCAACCCTTTCCCCCAAACGTTACTAACAGGAGTCATGCTCTGCCACTTACATGTATTGATACATATTAGTATAAAAAAATATATCGTCTCGTTTACCCCATAAAAAAAAAAAAAACTATATGAGGGTTTTTATTTTGTTAATAAAAAACTGACAATTAATCATTATAAAAATATATTATTACTAACTTATTTATATTCTGTTGTGATAGTTTTTGTACACTGTAAGTGTGTTTTTATTTTGCATTTGGAGTTTTCCTCTCTTTGTGCACAAAGAGTTTTTCCAAAAAGCCCAAATTCTTTCTCAGGATTCTGTTGTAATTTGATCCAAAAGAGTTTACTTGATAAATTGAGAATGGAAGGATAAAGATAGTGGGTAAAGATTTATGTACATTGTTTTTTTACAATTTTAGCTTTGATCTAAATTTGATAATATTTTATTCGATATTTGATATTTATATTATGACCTAATTAAATTTGAATTCGCATCGAATAGTCCTACGTTCTACAGTATTGTTTTGCCACCTTAAAAAATTCCTGTACTTTAATAAAATAAAATACATATATGATTTAATGTAGTTATGTAGATGGGATGAGTGATGAATGAAGTGTTAAGATTGTTTTACCTCTTATGATCCGACCCCTTTGAATTAATTACTAGACTTGCTTAACTGGTTGAGCAATTTCACCATCAAATAATAAATTGAGGTTTCAGTCGTATCAAAAAATAAGTCACTACTACTATTATTTTTCTCGTAATAGAATGGGGTGGGAAAAAAAGGAGTAATGATAATAACCAACTATGATCTTTAACCCCCTTTTTGGATTGTTGTCAACTACTGCATTGTATTGTTAGTTTAAATATAATATTTGTTTCGATTGTTACTTAAATTTTATTGTACCGTATCACTAAATATATCGTTATATAACGACAAAAAATCTCATACTTTATCAAACGATCGCATCGTATCTTTTTTTCTTTCTATATATTTTTTAAGGTAAGAGCAAGGAGGAATATTTTTTATTTACGTCTTCTTTTATTCTCTTCTTATTAAGTAGGAAGTAAAACTTATTACTTTATTTAAATGTTATCTAATATTGAAATTGTAATCTCAAGTAGGGTCCATAGCTCAGTGGTAGAGCATTTGACTGCAGATCAAGAGGTCACCGGTTCGAACCCGGTTGGGCCCTAAACTTTTTAAACTGCAAAATCATTCCTTTGATTCCTTATTATTATTATTATTATTGATAATAATATTAATATAACAATAAATTACTTTTAATATAATTTAAAGTGGGTTCGAAAAGGTAAAATTATAAAAAAACAGTAAAAAGTAACGAGACGATATTACAACCAAAAAAAAAATGGTAGTCGAAATATAAGAAAAAAATAAATATTAATAGAAATCGAAGCATAAGAAACTATAAAAACATACTACAAATACTAGTAACTAGACAACATATTACATACTAGTCTTCTACCCTTATCTATATATCATCCACAACTTCCTATCTAAGGTCATGTGCCATCGGTAAGCTGGAACTGTCTAATCATCTATCCTCAATTCTTGTTCGGACTGTGTCTAACTCTCCTGAAACCATCCATAGCCAGACTCCCACAGTCCTTTTTTACATGTCTGAACCGTCTCAGTCTTGCTTCCCTCATTCTGTCCTCCACAAAAGTCAGAATCACTCTGATTTCAACTTGATATTCTCATTTCTAATTTTATCTCCCTTAGTATGTCACACATTCATCACACCCATCCTCATTTCTATAACTTTTAACTTCTAAACAACGTGAGAGTTCTTAACTGGCCAGCATTCCGCCCATTAGAATATTTCCTTCATACCAAACACACCCTTGATTTATATCCAACGGTACTAGCAAACTTTGATATCCCTTCTCAATTTGTTTGGAATTTAACTTATAACTATTGACGTTTGTGTTAAGACTTGGTTAGTTAACGAAGGGGAACTTGATAAGAGAAGGTAAAAGAGACAAGGTTAGTAATTTAAATGGTAGAATAGATTATGTTTCTTTTTTATTTTTAAAAAAAAGCTCGAGTATGAAAAGGGGAAGGAAATAATTTGGTTATAATTAAATTAAATCAAATACATCATAAACATTCTTTCTTGGAATTGATTAAGCAATTTCTTTTTGCTTCATTCTTCCAAAACAATAATTTATCACAACGAAATTGTCAAATAGAAGTATCGTACGTCTCACTTTTCCCCCTCTATATTTAATTCATTTGACTCTTTCAAAGTCAACCTGAAATTCGATAAGAATTTAAGGTGAGTATCTAGAAATTAATAGCATCATCAATAAATTATAAATGTTAAAGTATTACTAAAGAGACTTTATATGTAGTTTATTTTTGGGAAAAGATCAAATATATCTTCGAATTTTTTCTATAAACTTGGGTAAATACAACAATTTTTTGTAAAGAAAGCATCTTTGACTTTTTAAAAATTTGATCAAACGGGCTACACATCATGATAGACAAAATTATCAGTTTTGGTGATGATAATGAAGCAGATGTATGATGAAATATTTGAGTTATGACAAACCAGATCAGACACCATCGTTATGTATAAAAAAAAAATGGATAACTTACATAAATCTCACTAGTTTAAGAAATAATTACTTAGATGCACTCTAGTTTGCAATGTTACGCAAATTACTAGATTTTGGTGTGTTCATATACGTTCAGATACATGAGGTCAAAATTAGGTGTAATTTGTTCTAAATACATTTTATCTAAGTGGATTCACATATATCTGAGATACATATCAAATCTCGTTTGTCTCCCTCACCTCTCTCACATCTCGCTTGCCACTCTCCCTGTATCTTGGATAATCACACTAGATACATACAAATACATATATCTGAGATACATACGAATCTCGCTTGCCTCCCTTCTCATCTCGCTCGACTCTCTCCCTATTTTTGTGTATCTGGTAGTAAAAATACATGTATCTAAATGTATCTTCCTCAATATATGATAGAAAATTCTTAATTAGTGATCAAATACGTAATATTTTGAAAATATAAGTAATAATAGTATTTATGATAATGAAATATGTCTTATCACGTAGTTTTCCTAAAATAAGTCCGCTAACTTCACCAAACAACCAAGTCTTAATTGACTATAGACTTAATTAGTATGCCGCGTAAATTACGGGTGGGGAATTAGAGAAGTTTGTGTTATTTTCCATGGGAAATGGAATTAAGGAAAAACAATACTCCCTCCATCCCCCTTTTAAGTACTTTTATTTTTTATTTATTCATTATATTAAAAATATTTTTTTTATTTTTACTTATTCATCTTAACTTATCAAGATCTGTTTATTTTTTAATATTAACTATTCATTTCATAAATCATTTTCAATTTTGTTTTTGAAACTGTAATATATAATTTCATCTTAATTTTATAAATTAATAAGTATTATAGAACAAATTGAATTCTTTAATAATGTTAACAATTAATATGAGACGATGGGAGTAATTACTTGCCAAAACTCTAATGTGAACTTTCGTTTGTGCAGACTAATACAAGCAGCCAAGAAGGAACAAGATGGGCCTAACCTAATAATAATCAAATCTGATCGAGTACTTCAATTTCTAAAATCATTATCATGGGTTTTCACTTTTCACCGATTTAGTCGTTTAGCCAAATTAATTACAACCGCTAGCTACAGAGGCAGACACAAGTGAGAATACATGTGTAATCGTTCACTTCGAAAAATAATATGTAGATATATACTTTGAGGAATGAGTACATATTTAACTGTGCACCCTTATAAACAGAAGTGCACTTTGGGGCGTTGGTGGAAGCTAATTCCACCCTGTGAAAATCGATCCTTGACTTAAAGGGCTATCATAACAGTAAAAGTATGCTTACGGGGGATTCAAACCGGCAACCAACATGTATATTCACAACATCTTTGACCAGGAGCTATCACAGTCAACGGTTACAACAAAGCTAAAATATAAATACTTATTAGCTTCGAACTCATACTTGACCTATATATTTGTTATTTCGCTACTACTCACATTACTATGACTAATCGGACACAATATTATCCCATAATCAACATTGAAAGTTTTGCTAGCGCCTACGTTATGATAATAATGCTCCTGCGGTCTTCAAATTCTGAATTTGTCTCTAGCAACTATATATATATATATATATAGTCGTGCCATGTGACAATTAATGGCAGCCATTGATGAAAAAGTCTTATTATGAATAGTAATTCAAAGTCTTGTAATTGTGTCCCACCATGCATGGACTTCACAAAATTTCTACGTGTTAGGAGTGTGTAGTTTTCTCAGTTATAGTTCAATAGAAACTCACTTGTATAAATAGCGTCCTCCATTTTATATTTTTTTGCATCGAGTTGAAAGCCATAAGAGCTATATATTACATATATATACTCAACAAAATTTATAGTATTTCCACTTTTTTGTTAGCTAGTACTATTCATCATGGTTGCTTCATTCAACAACTTGAAGACTCTGGCTATTGTTGCTTTTACACTTGCCTTATGTGTGCAAGTTACCCTAGGTTAGTATATATAAGGGACTACTATTAATTAATTGCTAGTTATTGCAATATAACTATTGATTATTACTAGTCTATATACTGTATATTTTAACTTGTTATAATATCACTATCATAGATTATTTTCTTTATATTAGTGTCTTTTTTATTGTCAAAATCAAGACATATTATGAGCATCGTATAGCCTATTTGACTAAACTTCACGAATCTAATTTTAAAAAGTGTATCTCAGGAAAAATATTTTTATCAATATTCACTACAACAATTTATGCTTGATCAAGTTTTCGAAAAATGTTGTATTTTTAAAAAAAATTAAAAATAGTGTCTACTATTATTCAAAAACACCTATTTTTTCCTAAGCTTTGACCAAACACATAACCCCCTCAAATAACCACTCTTAGCTTCCAAATTTTTTTGACCAAACACACTATTAATTAACCAACCGGTTAACGTAGCTTATTAAAGGTTCAATCAAATTCAATATTTTGACAGTACATACATTAATAATATATTCTAAATCCATAATTTCCATAAGTCCAAAAAATTCAATATTAAAAACGTTGGAATTCAAACTCGTCAAAATTAAATTCTAAATCCATCTCTGTCTTAACTCGACTATAATTATGTGTGTGTAGGGAGCATAACATGCGAGAATCTAAATAAAGACTCATGCGCTTTCGCAATATCGAGTACCGGAAAACGTTGCGTCCTAGAGAAATCTCTCCGACGGAGCGGTGAACAAGTATATACATGTCGAACATCAGAAATTGAGGCCGATAATAAGCTCAAAAATCGAATTGAAACCGATAATTGCATCCAATCGTGCGGCGTCAATCGGAATACCCTCGGAATTTCTTCGGATTCTCTCTTGGAATGCCATTTTACAAAGAAGTTGTGCTCACCTGAATGCTACAAACATTGCCCTAATATTGTTGATCTCTACTTCAACCTTGCTGCTGGTGAAGGTAGTTAATCTACTATTTACTCTGCACTGTTCAATTTATGTGATAGTATTTAACTGTATATAGAATTTAACTCGTAGATATTTATGTGGCAGTTAATCACCTCACTCAGAGTAAAATATTATAAGTCAAACAATTAACAATACTTTCTTTCAATTTATGTGACATAATTTATTAACAGAGAATCAAAGAAAAAAACAAGATTTTAAAAAGTTATTCTAAACATGTCATAATATTTGTATAACTTATAAAACTTTTTTTCTTTAAATACATCATAACAGAGCTATAATAATCAAAAAGTTAAAATGAGAAATTAGGTAAAACTAATTATTTTTAAATATATAAATATGTCATTTCTTTGATTGACAGGTGTATATCTTCCGAGGTTATGCGAAGAACAAGGTGGAAATGGACGCCGTGGAATGGCAGAGATTAGAAGCTCGGGAATAGTTGCACCAGCACCGGAAATGGGAGTGAAGTCCGCCAATTTTATGATTTCTCCGGCAATGTCTCCTTTCTAAATTCAAAATTAGAGCGTATAAATAAATATAACTATATAAGACTAAGAACATGATAGACAAGTTAAATTATTACTCTCATTGTATGAAATAAGGACTTTGGTATCCCAATTACCATATGAGTAGTTTTTTTTTTTTTAATTCATGTTACTATTACTATTTTAATGTTATAGTGTTAGGTCACGAAGGTCTAGAGTGTGTTTTTTTTTTGCCTTCTAAGAAATTATATGATGTGTTATGTTATAGATTAATAAGAAGAATCGAAAGACACTTTATAATGTTAGAAGAATTTTAGTTGTTGGCCTTTGTGAATTTTATGCGTTCTCTTTAGGTTAACAAATCTGAGCACCGTTTATGTATATCTTCTTTTAATTTATTATGAATTACTTACTAATAATATTGTCATTTTCATTGTCTTGTACATAAGGTATACTATTGGTATCATAATCAAATCTTATCAAAACAAATAAGGCTAACAATAAGGAAAAAGAGAACTATGTAACCACCCAAGGCGAATTCAGGATTCGAAGACTTTGAGTGCACCAATATCACTTTAGCTCAAATATGAGCTCTAAGATAAACTTAAAATATAGCATTGTAGCTAGAATCAAATCCGAGTCTCATGGGTTGTTATTCTAGCTAGTACCAGCAGGACATTAGTGGCAAATCTATACTCCTCATGGGTGCACAATTAATTATATCCTAATTTATATCAATTTCTCAAGATGAATATACACCTATACACATGATTTTTTTCGAAGTTAACGGATGCACGTGCACCCCACCCTATAGGGTGGATTCGCCTCTGTTGTAACAAATTAAAGACTTATTCCACTGTAATTGTAAAAAAACAAAAGTTTCTAAATCAGAATTTAGAAGTTTTTCACGTATCATACATTTTAATTGTGGAACGTGCTCATACTTCCTTCTCATTATATCAATAGTCAATATTGATATAATGACATTCACTATTATTCATAATCATCCTTAACCATGTCCTCCGATATCATTGAAGAAAAGAAAGACCTTTTGATCTCACTAAATACATTAAATTCTTAATAATTATTTGAGTCAATGATCAAAAACAGTACACCTAAATTATTCTAGTATTTTGAGTTACACATATGAACTGTTGAAAATGTGAGTTTCTTTACCTGTATTATCACTCAATAGTTAGCAAAACACACCTCGACTAATTAAAAAAATTAATGTGTCAGCAAATAGAGTCATTATATAAATATATGTCAGGTGGACGAAGATTTTATGAACAAACGCATCTAGAAGCGTTTCTATAAACAAACATTTAATTTGGTCTAGTCAATGTTTAAGTGTGTTTCACTAACCATTCAGGACACTTCAAGTACGAAACTCACATTCAATAATCGAAGTATGAAACTAAATAAAATGAAATAGTTAGCTATGTTTTTTTATCCTTTTAACTCTATTTATTTTGTAAAGGTAAGTAATATATTCAAAAGATAAACAACTTAGCACTATGGTGGTACTTGGCACTTCTCCTAATCCAAAAACGATATTTATTTGTTTTTCTCATTTTAATTATATATTTAATTATTTGAACTAAAATAATTAGGTTCAATTAGATCTCCATTAGTGGAGAGAAAATAATAGTTATAGAAATAATATCATTTCAATTTTTGCCGCAAAATTCCTCTATTTTCCTTTTGCTAATCTTCAACCTGTTGAAATGGAAAGCATGCCGTTTGATGATCGAGTAGGACATGAAAACACAAACTACACTCGATGACCTCCTAGAGGAATATAGCAATTTCTTTTTATGATATTTTAGAATTTTAAATTAAATTACTTAAAGTTTATTATTAATTAATAAAGTTTTTGAAAATAAATATCAAGTTATGTATTGCAACAAATGTCAATAATTTTATTAACTTATTCAAAGAATCTTTCTCAAGTTATATAATAAAATATACTGATTTTTCACCTATAGAGTTTTATGAACTATAAACACATATGAAATACTTGTTTTCTAATATTTTTAAAAGGCAAAATTTCATTAAAATACAAGTAACTAATTTATCTTGCAAAATAATAGTTCAAAAATTACATTATAATTCTATAGCCCAAAATTTTTGCACTCCTTTATCAAAAGAGATTAACTTCTCTCCACTAACAGTGGACAACAAAATTACACCGCCAGTTCCTTTTTAGAAATACTAATTTCTTTTAATTTAATTATTATATTTTTACATTTAAAGATTTATGATTTTTCAGCTTCTCTTTTTCTTTACATTTTTTATTTTTTAAAACAAGTTTTTTTTTGAAAGAACGTTCAAATATTTTTGATACTATCAACTTTAAGTATTATTTAAATAAATTGGAGCACATATGATAGTATATGAATCAAAGTTTGTTTTAAATTAATTTTTGTATTGTTGATTGAATGAACTAAGAAGACAAACTATAGTCTGAAGCAATAGAAGCATCAATCCAAAAAGTTTTTGTGTTGAAAAGAACACTTAATAAGATATGATTAATTATTTATAAGATTAATTAGTCTAAATTTTTTTAAAAGAAGAAAAGGAGTAAAAAGTTATTTGATGATTGTCTCAAATTGCTTCAATGGTGTTGATGAAGAACGAGGTGAAAATAACGAGGACAAGAAAGTGGTGAAAGAATCCTTCTTATTTTTGACAACCAAATAAGAATCTTAAACAAACTCCTATAATTAATTTAGAGTTTAAGTTACCATATAATACTTTTTAAATTATTTTTATTTAAATATTTATAATATGTGAACATATTAAAGGAAATAAATATTTCTAAAAATAAACCGACAGTGTAATTTTGTTGTCCAGTTAATCTCTTATAAAAAATGGAACTTAACTGGGATTAATTAACGATTTTAATTGATTTCTAGATTTGAACTTGTGTGCATTTTATGTCCATTTTCGCCGGTCACTTCTTCATTAGAGACGGCAACTGCTGCTATTTGTTGTTGTCATCTGTCTTCGTCGAAGACATAGTGGATGAGGGAGATGAGAGAGGGGGCTGGGGTTTCGCGACTGGTGGTTCGCTGGTATCCTTGGCTAGGCTTGCTTTGCCTGAGCTCACAGGTCGAAGCACCGGAGCGGCGGTGTTCTCGCCAAAGAAATAGAGAAGAGAAGGGGTTGATTTCGCCGTCGAACGACATTATATTTTCCTCGCCGGGAAAAGGAGATAAGAGAGGACAAAGTGGAGGGGAGAATAATGTTAGTATTAGAAACTAGAAAGAAGAAAGGATAATAAGGTTCAACATTAGTTCTTTTTCATTCATTATCATATTTCAAAAGGCATACACACATATATCTACACAAGCTTTTCCAAAGTAAGTAGAGGACCATACATATCCAGCCACTATTGATTTTCTTACAAAACATATTCCATAAAACAAGGACTACCTTTCCTTTACATACTAAACATAATATTTAAAAAGAACCATTAAACAAAAACCATCTAGAAATATCTCATTTTCTAACACTCCTCCTTGAGATTTTTCTTAGATACTCCCAACTTAGCTCTTAGAACTTCACATTTCCCCTTAGGAAGAGTCTTGGTCATGATGTCTACAATCTGCTGATCTGAGCTGCAATGAACCAGTTGAACTTCACCATCCTTCTTTGCTTGCATGATAGAGTGAAACTTCACATTTATATGCTTGCTACGACCATGTTGCACTAGATTTTTGGCCATAGATATTCACTACAAAAAAACAGTGTTTAGCGACGGAACTCTAGCGACAACCACAATTTTGTCGCTGCCTAACGACGAATTAGCGACAAAATAACTCATATGTTGCTAAATAAATAAAAATAATAATAGTATCCACACTAACGACACATTAGCGATGGATTAGCGACGGAAACCAAAATTTATTGCTATATTTGGGTGCTAAATATTGGCGCCTTTATTTTGCCTATAAAAACGACGACGTAGGTTAGCAAGAATTTTTCGTTGAAACCTAGCGACGGATTTTGCAACGATCTGTTTGTCGCTAAACTGAAAAAAATAATTTAAAGACTTAGCAACAAAAATAAATCGTCATTAGTTATTTATTCTTTAATAACAAATATATATATAAGCGATGAATATATATATCCATAGCTAAATGCGTCGCTACTATCAATTAAATATTAGGGAAATATTTTTATTATATTTTATCTTTCTATTCCCAAACCCTAAGATACCATCTTCACCAAACACTCTTTTGAAACTAGAGATGAGAATGAGAGACCATCTTCATGACTGATTTTGTTCACTTCGACGACTGATTTTTTTCACTCCGACGAATGAGACTCAGAAGCTCACCATTTCAGTTTTCTCTCCGATGACGATTTGTTTCACTCGCAGAACCTAATTTTACGATTTCACTTGCAGAACCTAATTGTTCAGGAGCTCAGAAGTAAGTCTCAAATTTCTAATTTTACGATTTCAATGTGATGTTTGGGTTTGAATTCTGAGAAAACCTAAACTTACGATTTCAACCTATGTTCACTCGCAGAACCTAAACTTAAACTTAAACTTACGATTTCAACCTAAGTTCACGATTTTCCTCATTCGTTAATGGGCTCAATTATTTTTATGGTTTGAAATTTCTGAATTTCAAGATGAAATTTTCAACGTAGTTACTTGGTTTGAGGCATTTGGTTTAGTTCCTAGAACTTAGAAGGCTCAGCACCAGTGGCGGATTCACGATTTAGAGTTTGTGGGTGTCAAATAGACTTATTGATTAAATTAATTTTATATTTGATTAAATTATTCGTCTTTTTGATATATATAATAAATCAATCAATAAAATATAAATAATAAGATATTACAAATTCATACTCTACACAAAAAGCATGAAGTTAACAAATTAAAACTTTCAATAACATTACTAATATTATAAATATTCATCATTCATTTACAATTGTCCTCGACGAGTTTTCATATTCTGAAAATGATCGATAATGACATCATTACTAACATTTATAAATACATCATGCTCTATGTAACACACTAGACAATCATTTAAATATTGATTATCAATACTATTCCGCACTTCATTTTTTATGTGCTTCAGTGACGAAAATGCTCTCTCCACAGTTGCCGTAGCAACAGGTAAAATCAAAGTCAACTTTACAAGTAAATAAGCAAGTGAAAAGTCAAA
Source organism: Solanum tuberosum (assembly GCF_000226075.1). NCBI lineage: Eukaryota > Viridiplantae > Streptophyta > Magnoliopsida > Solanales > Solanaceae > Solanum > Solanum tuberosum. Next base: position 102,774 of record NW_006239299.1, on the reverse strand, counting down.
GGAGTAATAATGTAATTAATTTAATTTAAGTTAATAACAATTATAAAAAAATAATAATAATGTGCCAGCTGTTTTTCCTTTAAAAAACGTGCTTGGAGCCTTTTTTTTCTTAAAAAACATCTGCAGCAAATTTCTCAAAAAAGTAGGTACAACTGGGATTCAAACCCGCAACATCAGCCTTCTAAAGTTGTCCTTCTACCGTGGCACCACAAGCCAGCTTTGTTCTCTTGGTGACACGCTTTATATTTATGTAAATATTATATAGATATACCTATGTATATATAGAGTTTCCGTCGAAGTTCGGGGGTGGCGTGGCACCCCCACACCCCTTCATAGATCCGCCCCTGCTCAGCACTGTGCTCACATTTTACTCTCTTCTCATAAGCTCCATAGTTCGCTCAGTCGCTCACTACCTCAATTTCACTCTCAGGCTCACATTACACTCTCAAAATCTGAACTTTGCTCAGGTGCTCACAGTTTCACTCTTAGAATCAGAACACTGCTCAGGTGCTCACGATTTCTCATTCTTTGCTACTGGTAAGTCTAAATTACACTTTAATTTCATGATTTCACTGTGACATTTTGATTTCATTTATGAGAAAACTACAGTTGAATTGGCATATAATTTGGCTTTCGCTTTTTTTTTTTTTGTGTGGGGGAAATCATTTACTTGATTAAGTAGTTATTAATTTTTTTACTTGAATATGAACTATTAGTACTATGTTGGACTTGATTTTCATTTTCAAGTTATGTAACATGGTGACAACTTAATATTCAAATTGTGATGTTGTAGTGGTGCAGCATATAGTGCTGCTGTTTTATTTAGTTAGTTTGATATGATATTTATGTTGAGCATATTGTGGTTCAAGTAGCCTTGTTATGTTGTTACTGTTGTTAGGAACTTGATAAATTAGGAAGCATACAAGGCTTGTAGTGTTGTTACTGCTGAGTAGCCTGATTGTATGTCTATAATCTATTTCATAGCGTTGTTGTGTTGTTCCCTTTCTTTTCCTCTGGTCCTTATATAATTATCACTTTCCCATTTAGTGGAAGTTTCAAAGAAGATTTCTTCCATTACAATGGATGGGAGGGTCAAGGAGGAAAGTTGATCTTTGTTTGAATTATTTGGTTAATTGGAAAATTGAGTTTAGGCTGCCTGTCTTAGAGTTGAGAAATTCTAGTCTAAATTTGGAACCAGAAGTGGTCCTTCGTGTAACATTTCAGAAGTAATGGGCGACTGCCTGAGAACTAGAGCAAAAAGTGATGTCCCTCAGGGTTCCAACTTTCTGATCCAATGTTAAGATTTGTGTTGTAAATCCGAACATTTTTTATGATTGTAGATTAGCTTACCATTGAAGATGAGCTTGATCTTTTCAATTTAGCTTAATTATTTTTTATCATACAACGTTGTATCAATATCTCAATCTCAGCACTTGTATACATTATGTGTTAACAAAATGATGAGAATAGTCCTTAATTTGTGGGGGTCTTAAATACGTTCTGATTGGTTTTCTGATTTTGATAAAATGTCATCTAATTTGAACCAAAATAAGGTTGGTTTTTCTCTTTTTGATTTGTTTGGTGTTTTGGTTTGGTATTTCTCAGTTTTTTCATCTGCTTTGGTAATTAAAAGGTATTTATTTTAATTCATCTTGAGATTCTGGTAGGATTGTTTTATGAAGTTGGGGGAATTTTGCTTGTTTCAACTTTCATTGGGAAATCATCAACCTGTCATGACTACTCTACTTTATTAACAAAGGAAGTTAAGTTTCAGTACCTTGTTCACGGTCCCTATGCATATATAGCGAGTATTTTCATCTTCATAATGTATGTCGTCCATTACAATGTTGAGAGCTTTTTTCCTCAATTTTTTTTCCAGTCTAATGCATAAACATAGGTTCGATGAGCTTGTTAAGAGATGCCCAAAGGATATCTTGTACTAAAGGGTGAGTGTAGTAGACGTCTTCCTGTCGAAACACTACGTATAAGGGACTAGAAACACAAAGTATGTGCCTTCAAATTGCAGTCATATTAACCTTTGCACATTCATTGCGTGCTTTATTCTAGTTTATTTCATGATAAGGGACTGTGAAGAGCTCCTTTCTCAAAGATGAAACTGTGAAGAATATAATAAGTGTTTCTGAAAATGAATCATTGAATTGTAGTACCTATCTACAACTTACAACACGGTTTTACACCTTAATTAGCATTTTCGGGAAATAAAAGAACAGGTTGCCATTTTTCTAAAGATTGGTTGACTATAACTCTATAAGGGTCACGTAAACAAGCAATGGAAACAAAAGAATAGACTGCCTATTTTGCTATTGTTTTTCATATTTTTTTTGCTGTAGTTTTTGTGAAAATCTAGTACTGTTTTAGTGTGAATCTGGTGCAATTAGTGTGTTATAGTTTTGATTCTTGATACCCTATTTGGCCATTTACATATTATCATCTTCTTATAATTTGATATATCATACTAAATCAAAAACCGTGACTTCATTTATTTTCCAGTTATGAATTTAGAAAAATGATGAGAGCTATGTTACTGTTCCTTTTAAGTTCTTAGAACATATACCTTGACTACTAGACCTGGTACAATTGGTTCATAGCATGAGAAGTTAACATCACATAGTTAAAAGTACAATAGACACAACTTTCAACTACTGATTCACAACGATGTCTTGGGAAATGTACAAATACTAAGGAAAAATATCGGTATCTAAAGTAACCTTGCAGAGGGCTGTGTATAGCATTCTAAGATCTCAATGCAAGAAATCAATCAGACCTATATATAACCTCATTGCAGTGGCTTGTAGACTTGCTTTTCTTTTTGTCATATGCTTGAATCATTTTCGTTATAGGGATATCTCTAAAAGAAGTGATCAAAATTCTATTTTTGTATAGGCTGTTGAAATGGGTCGAGATCCAACACCAACTGAGTTACATCTGCACGTTCATGCACATGGTCACAATGAAAGCAGTTTTTTTTTTAAAATTTATAAAATGTCTGACAGAAGTTCTTGCAATGAGAAAACACGAAACTTGATCTATTTTGTGGTCAATGGAGCTATTTAGAAATTAAGTTAGTGATTTTGAGTCTTTTATATTAGATGTTCTGTTTCTTTTTCGTCTCTGCAAGATTATGCTTCCCAAGCATTAGATTTTGGGATTTACCTTGTAAAAGTCAGGCTAAATTGGACATTAAAGAACAGCCTTGAATTTTATAAACGTCCGATAAAAGTGCCTGCAATGGAAAAGCACTGAACTTGATCTATGTTAGGTCGACGAGGCTATTTAGAAAAGTAACTTAGTGGACTTGGAGTGGTTTACATTAAATTTGCAGTATCTTTTTCTTGAATCTTTTACAACAAGGAGATTTTGTATCTGAGATGCCAATATGCTAGAAAAGGGTGGGTTCATTCTAATGAAAGGTTCGAAATTTAAATGACTCATTTTTCTGGTTGGTTTGGATTAGTTTTAGGAAAGGTAATAGGTCCGAGTGGGAATTCTTCTAACTCATTAGAGTTGAGTAATAAAGATTAATGTATGCCGCAGATGGATCTAGAATGGTTTATTTTGATTTTTATGTCACATCTCTTGTTCTTCTTACCAACTCTGCATAGGAAACAACCTTTGATATTCACCTTATAGACCTTTAAGTCTTTGAACTACTACCAGACCATTACCTATTATGAAGCCTTTCTAACTGTACAATTTACTAGCATTCACTGCCTCCAAAATGCTTTCATGCTTTTTGTAATTTCTTTGTGGTGGGGGGAGGACTTGTTCGTGGTGTTCCCTCTTGAACTAGAAACAAGATGTCTATTTCATTTGATATTATTTTTAAACTGGATTGATTTATTTTGGCATATTCAACTTGGCAATTTCTTTATGTAGTTTAGCTAACATATCCTGTATTTTCTGCAGAAAGTCCAAAAAACACTGTTGCAAGCAGATGTTCAATCAAAGTCTGACAAATCTCCTGTGACGGTGGCTGATTATGGTATATTAATATAACATGCTTCCATGCTAATGTAAAGATTTCAAAAGAGAGAACAAAGATGTCATGTGCAGGGATCAGTCTGTTTCCTTAGACATTTCGTTCCATTCGCTCTATATATGTTCCACCTCCTCTCTGTCTCTCTCATGGAGCAAGATGCTTCTCATTTCTGCATTAAAGAAACTGATGTTCTGAAACAAATATACATTATTTTTGTTATCATGTTGATGGAGCCTTGCAATTTATTCTCTCTTTTTGAAAATGTCTCACATATAATTATCAGGCTCACAGGGCGTGGTTACCGTTGTTTTGCAGAAAGAGTTGGGTTCTGCTTAAAGATGTCATGTGCAGGGACCAGTTTATTTCCTTAGACATTTCGTTTCGTTTGCTCTATATATGTTGCATCTCCTCTTTGTCTCTCTCATGGAACAAGATGCTTCTCATTTCTGCATTAAAGAAACTGATGTTCTGAAACAAATATACATTATTTTTGTTATCATGTTGATGGAGCCTTGCAATTTATTCTCTCTTTTTGAAAATGTCTCACATATAATTATCAGGCTCACAGGGCGTGGTTACCGTTGTTTTGCAGAAAGAGTTGGGTTCTGCTTCATTTTCATTAGTGGCTAAGGAGGTAATGTTTGAACTCTTAGCTGTTTAGTCCATGTTGTGCCTACCTTCATTGTTTATTAATTAAGATAGCATTCAAATGAAACCTAGGAAAGAACATTTGTGCATGGGCAAATATAAAATTGACATGCAACAAATGATCATATGTATTAAAATTCAAATTCTAACATACAGTTCAAAAGACAAGCTAAAATTCTAAGTTCTTGAAAGCAATAGTTTTCCAAAGGTAGATGAGATGATAATGTTTCCAGGTCATACTGGATTTTTGGTATGACATCTGTAAAAACCAGTAACTTGCCTTTTTGTTGTGTCTTGGCATCATTAATGATTACATTTATTATATATGAAGGACTATGATCTTTTCTGACATATAAATGTACTAACAAAACAACGACTCTTTTTTTTTAAGAGTTCAAGTATGACTTTTCCTTTTAAGGTGTTTAATTTTTATTAAATCAAAGACAATTTATTTTTGTTTCAAATTTCCAGTTAACTTTTGATACAATATGTATTAATTTACTACTTATTACAGGAAAGATATGAAGAAATATTACAAGAGAAAATAGAGTCTCAGACAGATATTGATCAATCTAAAGCATATTACGAAGCCGCGGGAGGAGCAAAAAAGAAAAGAATATATGGTCTTGGATTTGAAGGAAAACATTACTATAAGTCAAATAATTTTGTCTCTGTGGATCTAATGCTTCATTATCAGTATTACCTTCGGTTTCTCAACAAGCAACAATCAATATGTCTGAGTTTGTGACACAATTGATTCCTGCACTTATTGATCACTTTCTTCCCGTAGTTCTTAAGCGGGTACATGAAGTGATTTCTTCACCACCTACTGATAATCCATCTGGTGTTACACATGTAGTTCCTCCCCTGCTAGTACTAATGTTGAGGAGGATGATCTTTTAGTTTCAGATGCTGATCATAGCCTTGACCAAGCTTGCATTAGATTTTGATATTGTCTATTTTTGTAAGTACAAATTGTGTTCCATAATATTTGGTGGATGTTGGTCCATTTGATTTAAAAATTGTTGATAGACACTTGTATTTATGGATGTTTTGGATATAATTATGTTGTCAGATTCGATAAGTATTATTCTATACGAATGTTGGTTATTTTATGGGTATTTAATTTAATATTTTTCAATAAGGTATATTTAAAATTTAAAAAAATATATTTACAAGAAAATTGTTAGTGACGATTTAAATTGTAGTTATAGAGAAACTTTGGCGACAGATTAGCGACAAACCATATTATCGCAAAATTATTCAAAAAAAATGTTGCGATGGAATACGACAAACAATTTTGTTTTGTCGCAAAGTTATTCAAACGAAGAAATTAAATTATAAAAATAGCAACGACAGTATAAACATAGCAATGCATAATTTGTCGCTACTAAAATAACAACGGATATGGTTTGTCGTCTAGACATCGCTAAATCAGCAACCAAATTAATTTGTTTCGTCGCTGAGAGGCTAGCAACGAGCAAAATAGTAACGATATTTCGTCGCTAATACAATTTAGCAACAAATATATGTATGTTAGCGACGGATTTCGTGCGTCGCTAAACGCTGTTTTTTTTGTAGTGATTGTTGACTTGTTGTCAACCTTAATAACAATAGCTTCAATGTCATTTTGCTCCAAATCACGTAGAATCTTTCTTAACCATAGAGCCTGATCAGTTGCACCAGCAGCGGCGATGTATTCTGCTTTTGCAGAAGATTGAGCTACCACCTCTTGCTTATTTGAATTCCATGAGAACATGCCTGAACCAAGTGTAAAAGCATATCCATAAGTGCTTTTCATATCATCAACGCTTCCTGCCCAATCACTATCTGAATAACCCATTAGTTTCCCTTGCTCTTCCTTTTTAAACCAAATACCATAATCAGCAGTTCCTTTGATATATCTCAACGTTCGTTTAGCAACACCAAGATGAACTTGACTTGGAGCTTGCATAAACCTCGACAGTAGACTTGCCGCGAACATGAGATCGGGTCTTGTTGCTGTCAAATACAACAAACTACCAATCAGACTCATATAAACTGTTGGATCAGCCCTTTCATCTCCTTCAAACTTTGAAATCTTTTCATTGTGAACCAGAGGGGTCGGTACAGGCTTGCACCTCTCCATCTTGAACCTTTTAAGAACATCCCATGCATATTTTCTCTGAAAAATGAAGATTCCATCAGTAGCTTGATAAATCTCCATTCCCAGAAAATAACTCAATTCACCCAAATTTGACATTTCAAACTTGGTCTCCATTTCCCGTATGAACTGATTCACCATAGCTTCATTGCTTCATGTTACCAGAAGATCATCAACATAGAGTTACACCACAAACACATCTCCTCCTTTAGCCTTATTCACATATAAAGTGGTTTCATTTTCACTTCTCTTGAAGCCACAATGAATGAGATGATCATCAATCTTACTGTACCATGCTCGAGGAGCCATCTTTAATCCATACAATGCTTTATGAAGTCGGTAGACTTTATCCTCCATTCCTGCAACTTGAAAGCCTTCTGGTTGATCAACTTAGACCTCCTCCCGCAACAGTCCATTTAAGAATGTCGATTTCACATCCAAATGATACAGCTTCCAATTTGACTGAGCTTCCAAAGCAAATAGCAGCCTTATTGTATCATGTCGTGCAACAGGTGCAAACGTGTCTCCATAATCCAGACCTGCAACTTGCACGTAACCTTTCACAACAAGCCTTGCTTTGTATTTATAAACTGAGCTATCTAGATTAAGTTTGGTTCTATAAACCCACTTCACCCCGATCGCATTTTTGTTTCTGGGTTTATCAATCAACTTCCAAGTATCATTCTTTTCTATCATACCAATCTCCTCCTTCATAGCTTCAATCCAAACTTCATGTCTTGATGCTTCTTGATAGCTATTTGGTTCTGAGATTGCAACATTACATCTTTCATATATCTCGGAAAGGGACCTTGTCTTCAAAATTGGTGAATCAAGTGAGGATTTCCCGTCTGATTCTTCGTCTTCTTCTAGAGTTTCAGACCCAAATGATTGGATTTCAGGCAGCGGACTCAAGTTCTGAAAAACTGCATTATCTTTCTCAATTTTCTCCTTATCCCAGTTCCAATAAACATGCTCATCCACGACTACATCTCTTCGGATTGAAATACTTTTTGTTTGCAAGTTAAAAACTCTATAACCCTTGGCTTGTGATGAATAACCAATAAAGATTCCCAATTCACCTTTTGGTTCAAGTTTGCTTCTTTTGACAAAAGGAATATGAGAATAGCATATCGAACCAAAACTTTTAGTTGCTTTGAAGATGGCTGTATTCCACTCCATGTCTCAATAGGAGTCTTTTCATCCACAACTTTTGTTGGCAGCCTATTTAACAAATACACTGAAGTATGAATAGCTTCTGCCCAAAAACTTTGTGGCAATTTCTTTTCCAGCAACAAACATCTAGCCATTTCAACTATTGTTCTGTTCTTCCTCTCCGAGACTCCATTTTGTTCGGGTGAATAACTTACTGTCAACTTGTGATCAATCCCCATATCTTCAAAATACTTATTGAACTCATTTGAAGTGTATTCACTATCATTGTCCGACCTCAAAACCTTTAGCTTACAACCACTCTATCTTTTCGCAAAAGCTCTAAATTTCTTGAAAACTGAAAAAATACTTGAGACTTGTTACTCAGAAAGTACACCCAAGTCATCCTTGTTAAGTCATAAATAAAGAGCACACCATATTTATTGTGTCCTAAAGATGATGTCTGCATAGGTCCACACACATCAGTGTGAACTAGTTCAAGTTTTTCAGTTGCCCTCCGGGTAGCATTTTTAGGAAATGATTTCCTGTGTACCTTACCCATCTGACATGACTCACAAACTTCTTTAGATAGTGAAATCTCAGGTAAATCCTTAGTCAAGCCTTTTTCATACATAGACTTTAAAGTGGCATAGTTAAAATGACCATATCTTTTGTTCCACAATCATGACTCATCCTTACGTGCAAAATTTGCACTATCAAACCTCACATCTAAAGGAAAAGTTTTATACACCATTTCTACTTTAACAATCAAACTATCTTCAGAGTCAAGGATCAACCAATGTTTGCCCTTAAAAAATAAGGAATAGCCTTTAGACATCATTTGAGCCACAATTAACAAGTTACATGCTAAACAAGAAAAATACAACACATCATGTATTAACTTTGTACCTTGTGTAGTCTGAAAGGAAACTAAACCCTTTCCATGTGCATCAACCATTTCACCATTTCCCATCCTAACTTTAGCTTTGAATGACTTGTCAAGTGTGTGAAACAAGAGCTCATTGTGTGACATATGACTCGTACATCCACTATATATAAATCATGAGGATTTGTTGGCTGTGTTTTCTACATGAGAAGCCATAAACAAGCTTTCTTCTTCATTTTTGGACTTTTCAACAAAATTTGCCTGCCGCACATGATTTTGTTGTGGTTGATTCTGCCTGGCCTGTAATTTTTCTCAATATGACCCATCTTTCTACAGAATCTACACTGAATCGATGGCTTTCCTTTGAACCAACAGTCTTTTTCTTGATGATTGGTTCTTTTACAGTGGCTGCAAGGTGGAAACTTCCCTTTTTTAAAGATTCCTTCCATGGTTTTCCCTTTGCTACTTTATGTCCTTCCATTATTCTATTGTCCTTCATAGGATGTTTGCCTTTATGTTGTGCTTGAAATGCCACTTCTGCTACTTCTTCATCTTTTATACTTGATCTTTGTTCTTGTGCTTGCAACTTGCTGATCAGTTTCGCCACAAATAAAGTCTTCAAATCACAAGATTCTTTGCTGAAATCTTAGACTCGAACCTTGTTGGTAAGCTTATCATCATCTTCTCCACCACCTTTGAATTTGGAAAGGTTTCACTAAACAATCTTATTTTGCTAACAATCTCGACAAGTTTGGCAGAATACTCTTTCACAGTATCTCCTTCTTTCATCCTTAACATCTCAAATTCTCTTTTGAGAGTTAAGAATTTGATTATCTTCACTCTGTCACTTCCGTCAAACTCCTCTTTTAGCTTCTCCCATGCGTCTTCAGGTGTTTCACAAGCCATTATTCCTGTGAAAATCACATCTGAAAGTGTTGAATGAAGACATGTGAGAGCCTTTGGTTTCCTTGACTTCGCATCTTTATAAATCTTCATTTGTGCAACTGTTGGATTTGGTCCAAGTGGAAGAGGTTTATCTTCATTTTCAATTGTTTCCCATAGACTAAGAGCTTTGAGATAAGCCTTCATCTTTATCACCAATATGTGATAATTTTCTCCTGTAAACATAGGAGGTCCTGCACCCAAGAAGTCGTTGGATGCCATGTTACTGCTGCTCAGCTCTCACCTTAGAAGGAGAAAAAACCTTAGCCTTCTTGCCTCCACAGATCCCTCAAGAATAAGGGCTCTGATACCGCTGTTAGTATTAGAAACTAGAAAGAAGAAAGGATAAGGTTCAACAACAGTTCTTTTTCATTCATTATCATATTTCAAAAGGCATACACATATATATCTACACAAGCTTTTCCAAAGTAAGTAGAGGACCATACATATCCAACCACTATTGATTTTCTTACAAAACATAATCAATAAAACAAGGACTACCTTTTCTTTACATACTAAACATAATATTTAAAAAGAACCATTAAACAAAAACCATCTAGAAATATCTCATTTTCTAACAAAGAAGTACAACCAACATTTTACTAGTTAGAAAGCATTTTGTTCATTTTTAATGTGGTTCAAAAATCAACTCAAACCCCTACTCGGGCATCTCCACGTCAAATATAAAGAAAAGTCACACAATCCCTCTCTCGTGCAATCACTCAAATATCACAAAATTTCCTCAACAATTATAGATATCACACAAGCCTGGCCACAGGCTAAGCAACACAAATAGGCATCATAGGGATTAAATAAGAAGATCAACACTTACTAGCCTCTAAAATACATACTACAACTCATTTCCCAGTTGATTTCCTAAGAACATGATAATTACTCATCTCAGTCTAAAAGAGGGATAGCCAAACCTACCTCAAGGCCGAAACTTCATATGAACAACTCTATCGAAGTGAATCCTCAATCACATTCTAATCGGAACGATCCTCAACTATTAAGAATGGAAAATTTTCATCAAAAGGAGTCCAATAATATCCATATTGATAAGATTTGAAATCGGGGATAAAGTAGTCCAAAAATCACTTCGAAATCAAAAGGGTAAATCATATTTTTAGTTGAAAATCAAGTTGTACAAATCAAGAGGAGTTCGTAGTTAAAAACCCCATTAAAACAAGTAAGAATCGAGCTACAGATCAACAAATTACTCATTTATTCAATTTGGGAAAAAATGCCCTAAAATCCACATTTGAAATCTTGATTTTTAAGTGTTTTGGAAGATGAAATTCGAAGAAAATGATATAAAATTGATAGAGGACTTACCACACAAGTTTTTCTCAAGAAAATGTTTTTTAAGTCTCACTCACAAGCTCCCAATATGAAAACAATGAAGAAGAAAGTGAAACGGAAGAAAGAGGTAGCCATTATAATTGATTGTTTGACCGCGCATTGACCGTTCATTGACATCAACAAAATTAATTCTCTAACTTATTAAAGTCTCCGACCGGACCCTCGAGATTCAATAAAAATAAACTAAATATGTTACTCCACGAAATTCGACATTCCTGACTCAATAAAATCGTCAAATTTTTGAAAAAACATAGTTTTGACAGAAATACCCTCTTGAACCTCTCTTTAGGCCTAAAGCTAAACTTCTTGCCTAAACAACCAACTCTTAACCTAAGGCCTCGAAAACCTTACCAACCACTCTACTAGCTCAAACTCGACGTTTCGGACGCGATGAAACTGACGAGATTTCCATCCGACGTCCGAAACTCAAAATGTTGACTGAAGTCAACCCTATCAAGAATTCTCAAGGGGTCAAATCACTAAAACACACACAATCGCATCGAGGACCACACGAACTATTTCTGAAACACAAACTAAGCATGAAAATGCTATGAAGAAGAACAAAATGGTCATTTTACAATTAAAAGCAAAATCACAAGAAATGAGACATCACATTATCCACCACTTTAACATGCGTTCTTCTCCGAACGTAAAGCAAAATAAGATACCTGGAGGGGTGTAAAGCTGAGGGTATCTACGACACATGTTAGACTCCACCTTCCCCGTCGCGTTCTCAACAGGTCGGTGTCTCCACTGCACCTTCACTAGTCAATATGCTTTGATAGCAATCGGCTCATCCTCAAAGGAAAGATTTTGATCCAAAGGAACATAATCCCACTAAATGAGAAACATCATGACGATATCGCTTAAGCATCGAAACATGGAACACTGGGTGAATCGCTGAAAGGCTCGGAGGTAAGGTTAACCTATAGGCTACTTCTCCAAACTTCCCCAAAATCTCAAAATGTCCAATGAACTGCAAATTGAGCTTTCCTTTCTTTCCAAACCTCATCACAACTTTGGTGGGGGACACCTCAAGCAAAACTCTCTCCCCAATAGCAAAGGACACATCTCAGACACGATCTACATAGCTCTTCTACCTACTTTGTTTGGTCACAATGCGCAGCTGAATCAACTTTACTCTATTCATGGAGTCTCTCAACAAATCAGTACCCTAAGGTCGAACTCCAAATGAATCAAACCAACCAACGGGAGATCTATACCTCCTTCCATACAAAGCTTCAAACGGTGTCATCTGAATGTTGGAATGGTAATTGTTGTTATAAGAAAACTCCGCAAGAGGTAGGGATTGATCCCAATGACCACAAAAGTCCATGACACAAGTCCGAAGAATATTCTCAAGCACCTTGATAGTCCGCTCAGTTCGACCTTGGGGCACTGATTTTTTACATAAGTTCATTAACTTTATTAGTGAATAATCCTTTTATGAGTTTATTAAAAAAATCGGTTCTATTTTTATGATTATAATTTTAATACTGTATGCATTAAATATGTATTTATATTTAAGTTCTAATTATCTCTTATTCTCAATTGTCTACCTAAATAACAAGTTTTAATTGACATTATTTGATTTTTAAATTAAAATCTAGAATTTATTTACAATACAAATAGATAATCTTTAGAAAATTATTACCTCCATTAAAATATACTTATTAAATTATCAGTCTTTATTATTTTCAATTATATAAATAAATAGTAGAATTTTATTATTATTAAAAATATTAAAAATTTTGTTCTGCTTTTATTTATTTATTTTAAATATCATTGGCTTGCACACTTAATAAGTATTTTTTACTTTTCCTTTTGTCTAGGAAATAAAACTCCGACTCAATTTACTGCAGTTTAACTTAACATAAAATCAAAAAATAATTATTATTATTTATATCGGGCAACAAAAAAAAAGTAGAGCTGCTGGTCAGTTCTAATTATTTCATGGTCATATAAGATAATAAGAAGGCCAAAATCCATTTTCCAAATTTTCGATATTTATAAAAAGGCCACGTCTACAATATAGAGTCCCCTAAAGTTATAACGTGTTTAGCTCACAAAGTGCCACTTCTTATAGAAAGCCAAGTGGCTTCAATATAAACCATACTATTTAACTTTATCTCTCATTTTTTTTTTATATATATAGTACAAATTGAAAAGTTTTGTTTTGCAAGTAATAAATAATTAACCAAATTGAAAAGTTTTTGGATTTTATGGAGGCTCAACAGTACCGTGCCAATGAAAAAGATGAAGATGAATTAGTGGTGGAGGGGAATAAAATTGGATTGAAAACAGCATTAGAGGATGATCCAAATGCACCAAAACAGGACAAGTCTGCTTCTAATTATCAGACTAAAGTTACTGATCCAACAGGCGCTAGTAAGTCTTGTTTCTCCCTAACACAATTTCGATATTTAAGCGCAACACATAAATATGCTCTTTAATTCATCTTCAATTTGGATTAATTTTTGTGTCTACATAAGTAGACACATATTTAAGGTGATTTCAGCTGATATTTATACGCTTTAGAGGTGTCAATTGGACGGATTGAGTTAAATTTGGGTGGGTCATAATGGGTTAAGACAATAACTGAGTCAAAGATCTAACTCGATTCAAATTTTCTTGGGTTACGTAATGGGTTAGATAATTGGTTAATACTTAATCCAATCCTATTTTTACTAAGCTTTTAATTGTTTTAATTTGTTCTTCTAAATTATTTTAGGACTTAATATATATATTTTTTAATTATGGTTATATATAACTTATCAAATTGAATGTTTTAAAAAATATTTTGACAGGATTTCTTATGATTCAATTCGGGCATTATATATCTATCTATTTTTTAATGGATTGAAATGGGTTAAGCTCATGAATGATTGGGTCAATAATCCGCTTAATTTTAAACGGATTAGGTGGATTGAATTAAATTTGCCACTCCTACCCCTAATGTCCTTCAATCTATGTCCTTCGATTTTTTTTTTGGACGTACACAAGAAGTACTTGAACTTATATAAAATAAACGCCTAAGTTCTACCTGACGTATATCATAAATATTTTATCCTTCTAACTCATAGTTAGGCCGGTATAAACTCGGCCCGCAGGTTCACAATACTTTAGACATGAATAAATCGGGTTTTAACAATGTAAAGAAATAATCACGACACATATACGTGTATATATCAGGTAATTGATCCACTTTATTATAAGATTACAAACCACAACGGGGTCATCAATCTATTTCATTTTTTTAAAAAGGTTACAAACCGGACATGTAATTTTTTCTCTTATACTGACGATGTATATAGCTAATTGAATGAAATTAATATTAATGCGTATTTATAACAGATAGTGAGGAGGTGGGAACTACTCCGCTTGTAGAGTCATTCGAGAAAATGAGCGTAAAGGAAGAAACAAAGCCAGAGAAAGGAGCGTCAATGAAGAACTACTTGGCAGAGAAATTCAAGCCGCGAGATGAAGATAAAGCACTTTCTGAGGTCATTTCAGGTACTCATAAAATGGATGAGTTAAATTTGTGCGGGTTAAAATGGATGAATTGAGTTAAATTTGACATGTTAAAATGAGTTCGAGTTAACGAATGAAAGAGGTTATGGACTTGGCAAAAAGTTGCTTAGGCATTAAATGGATCCCCCCCCCCCCCACCCCAAAATGAGTTGTTGGTCGTATTTTTATGGACTAATTTCGTCATCTCTAATTTCAGGCAAACTTGCGGGACGGAAGGATAAAACCGAGGGTACTGAACAGGCAAAGCCAACAGAAAAAGTGAAGGAAAATTCAACGGAAAAAATGGAAAAACCGGAGGGCGTGGCGACACAAAAAGGCTCTACCGATGAACAGAGGGTGGCGCCTGCTGCTGCGGCGGCAACAACGCATGTTGAAGGTGGAGGAAAGAGTATGATAAATAGGCTTAAAGGTGTTGCTAGTTCATGGCTTCACAAAGCACCAGCAGCAGCACCACCATCACAACAGACTCCTACTAGTACTACACATGGTACTTAATTAGTTAGTTATAAATGCTTCTATATACTTTATCAAAAGTTTGTTTTATATGTTGGTTTGTCTTGTGTTTGTTTTGTTAGGTGTTTGGTTTGATCTTAAAGTGTAATGAGTTGTGTAAATAGATTATGTTTTGTTTTGAACTGAGTGGTGTTTGTTTTGTGTCGTATACCTTCTTAGTTTCTATGTTAAAACTTTTAGTTGAATTACTTCATATTATGTATGGCTCTTAGTATATGAACTTGAGGGGTCATAGGTTTATTGTTCCCAACAATTTAAGAAATTTTGATAAACAATGTGTTTTGAAATTATTGATGATACCCTGGCTGCTACTGTTCTAGTTATTCTGTCTTATGGTAAAGTAAAATACAGATATGTAAATAGACATGGTTACAAGTTCAATCTTAATAATGAAGAAACAAGTTCAATGTTAATAATAAAATCTTCATGAGAAATACACTTCAATGTAAAAGAATATTGAAATGAAATGACAATCCTGCTAAGTTAAAAATGAAATTGATTGAAATGGATAATATAATTAATTATTGCGGTCATTTCAGAAATAAATATTGAGACCAATGAAGTACATTTGTATAATTAAAGAAAATTGATTTTGTGTTATATATCCAAGTTGATGAAAAATAAGAAATTATTTATTTTGGTAATTTACGAATCTCTAAAATTCTTGGAGGGGAAAAAATTCTTCTTGAACTCACATCTGGTAAAACTTTAATATTGACTAATGTATTGCATGTTTCTGATACTTGAGGTCTCTCATATGAGACTTTGGCCTAGTTGCCGGAACGGTCATTAATATCAGTATGCATGATCTATTGACACAAAATCGTGTTGAACTGTGAAATTATTGAGGTCAAAATATGATTAATAAGTCTCTGATTTACAATAAGAATTATGGATCGAATAAGAATTATTGATCCATAGAAATATTTATTTTATCAATAATTCTATAAATTAAATTTATTGATCTAAATTCAATTTAGTGTCCAAAGACACTATACTTATTGCATTTAATCTATGCAAATCCACAACTTCAATCCTTTATGTATAAATTCTTTTGAAATATATGGGGTCGTAAGTAAATTATCTATTTCAAAAGAATAATTTTTAAAAGTGTTTTTAAAGTCTTCAAAGATGTATTAAAAAGGGTAAGAACTATTTGGTTGGCGATATTAATTAAAATAGTCTACAAATTCTAATTAATATTTGCATTACTAATCTCCACATTACTATTCTATTCACTATCAATGTTTGTACCAAACGACCCTTAAATCTTTTCTTGGAGAAGTGATAAATGAAAGGATGTGCTGGCTCTTTCTTGAAAGCTTTACTCCATGTGGCAAGTTAATGTCAAGTGTCATAGACACTTGTCTTATGATGAGCTTCTCCTTGGTAGACATTGGCTCTTTTCCTTTGTAAAATTGTATCAAAAAACTCTTTTAACATTTTTCTTTCTTGGTCTCTAACTTACTCCCCTCTCATTCTGCCTTTCTCTTTTAGTTAATTCATCATTTTGGCTTTGTTATTTTTCTTTTTCTTTAATAACTTATTAATGTTAATTAATTTGTTAATTCATGTATCACCTATTTAATTAGAGAAGACTTGTTTAATCTTAAGGAAATATTTTACATTATTGAAATAATTTTTGCACGACTCAAGTATTAATGTATTACTTAAAATATTATCATAGTAATATTCATCGAAATATTATATTTCATTAGTAATTTTATTAACTAAATTTTATCAATCTAAATTTGGTTCATAGTCCAAAAGATACCACACCTATTACATTTTTGTCCATGCAAATCCAGTAAGTTATGTTCTTCTTATGTATAAATTCTTTTGGAAGTGGGGATTGTATGTAAAATGATTTATTTCAAAATAATTTATTTTTAGTGTATTTAAGAAATTTTCAAAATGTGTTATTAAGGAGTTTTGATGATAAGAGGAAAAATATGTGTCGAGTGCACAAGTGTTTAATGACACTTGTACTAATATACTTGTCATGGTTTCACCCTTTGTCTTCTACTATATTCTTTCCTTCTGTGCTTCAGCAATAAATACAACCAAAAAATATGAGAAGTTAAAAGTAGCAAATGTACATCCTTTATCTACTTCTACTCATTCTTTCATTCTTTCTCTCTGTTCTTTGTTGTTTATTTTTATGATTTCTCCTAAATAATTTGTTGATGTTAATTAATTTGTTAATATCACAACAATAATAAAACTATTTATTCCGCAATAGTAGTATTAATAAGATGAGTATTATTACTATAATATTTTTAAGTAGTACATAATTAATATTTGAGTCGTGTTGGGCACTGTCTTAAGAAATTATTTCAATAGTGTGAAATATTTCTCCATGATTAAACAAGTCTTTTCTAATTGAATAGAGGATACAAGAATCAGAAAATTAATTAACATCAATAAGTTATTAAAGGATAATCATAAAAATAAACAACAAAGAAAAGAGATAAGGAATGTGCTACTTTAGCTTTTCATTTCTTTTGTTGTGTATATCGCTGAAGCACAAAAAAAAAATGTAGTACAAGGCAAAGGGTAAAACATAACAAATGTTAACGCAAGTGTCATTAAACACTTGTGCACTTGACACATATTTTTTCACTTGTCATCAAAGTTTCTTAATAACACATTTTGAAGACTTCTTAAACACACTTCAAAAATAATTCTTTTGAACCAAATCATTTTACTTACAATCTCCCACATATTTTTTCAAATGAATTTACACATAAAAAAATTAACTTGCTGGATTTTTACATGGATAAAATCTAATAGTTGATCCCTTGAACTAATTATTTTTATAATATTTTTATGAACCAATAATTCGTTGTAAGACAGGAATTTTATCAATCATATTTTGACCTCAGAAATTTTATTATTCGACGCAATTTTGCGCTAGAAGGCCATGCACATACCTGATTATTTATGAAAGCTCTAGAGATTAGGTCAAAGTCTCATAAGAGCGATCACACTTAACTTCTCATGTAGATGAATTCATGAAGTGTATATTGTTTTCAATACACCAGCCTTAATTAAGGACTATCAATTCATTAAGAGTTAATAACTCTTCCCTCATAATTAATAGTAGTTCAAGCACTCTCAGTTAGTGCGCAATGTCAATATTGACTTGTTATTATCCATATGATGCTCCTTCATGAGATCTCCAATCACATAGGTTGGGTTACTATCATTACTAACAATCGCATTGGCCTTAAACTCATCTCTTTTGAGGTTAGACAAATTAATTTTCTTCCCACAATTTTAATCAATTCATTGACTGAATTCAGTTTTGATTTCACATAATCAATTGCAATTACTCCATCTCTTAGCTGCTTAACGGCATAATGCCTTCCTACTTTTACTTATAAAATTTATTCTTTGTAATATCAATTGCAGCTTGACAGTCAAAGTCTATAAATATAGAAGGCAATTCATCCTTTATTAAATATTTTCTAAGAAATTTTTTAGCCACTAAGCCTCAGGACTAATGAACTCCAGAGCTACAAATTCTGACTCCACAATCGATCTAACTCATATGTTTAGCTGATTTTTAGGCTATTGCACCATCACTTAAGATAAACACATATCAACTAGTGAATTTCTTCTAATTATCTGAATCAGAGATCTAAATTGCATCACAATACCCTTCTATGTAGAAGGAGATCCACTATACATGATACTATAATTCATGATTCCTTTCAAATATTTTTCCAGTCTAATTAATGCAGATCAATGCTCTTTATTGGAATTGTGAGTATATCTATTCAGTCTACATACATCATATGTTATATCAGACCTTGTAAAATTCATTAAATGTATTAGATTCCAAATAATCTTAACATATTTAGACTGAGCACTGGGTTACCTTTGTTCTTTTTCAATTGAGAGTTAGCATCATAACGAGTGGCTACAGATGTCACCTCATATCATTCAACTTTTTCAAGAAATTTTTGCACATAATGTTCTTGTGACAACATTATATCATCTTAACTACTTATAACTTTAACTTCCAAATTCATACTTACTTCACCCGGATCTTTCATATCAAAATTAGTAGACAAAAATAATTTGGTACTTTTCATAATATTTAAACATATACCAAATATAAGCAAGTCATCAACATATAAGCATATTACCACATAATTATTATCAACCATTTAGTATAGCATATTTATCCACTTCAACCGAAGAAAAGTTGTCTCTCAATAAGACTTGATCTAATTTTTTTTGTCACTGTTTAAAACAAAAAAAATTATACAACCTCCTTTGTTGACACCCAATTTTGGACCTCCACAATATAAATTAATCACCGAGCTTCATAAATTCCAAACGATTTGAAATAATTAGTTTTTATAAAGTTCAAAATATTTTTCAAGTTACTTTTAATTAATTTTATCATTTTTTATAATTTTTAAGTAATATATATATGTTTTATATAATTAGTATATTTTATAAACATTTTGAAAAATCATCTCAAAAAGATTTTAATTTTAGTAAGTATTTTATTAAATTAGTTTAGTTTAAATTATGGTTATAATTTTGAATCATTAGTTTACAATTAAGTAAATTATTTTATTTTGTTAAGATTAAGAAGCTCGTTAATTAATTAATATTAATTCATTTTATTTTGGGTTTAGCCAAATTTGTTAATTTAACTCAATTTGGCTATTTCTTAAACTCCAAGATCTAACCCATCTTTGACCTCACCTTAAAACCTTTTGGAGACCAATTTTGAGCCTTTTTTACCTCTTTTCAGCAGTCCAAATCAATTCCCCTTCTATTTTCCACTAACCCAGGCCCACTCCCAACCTTATCAGCACCTCATTCCCACAAAAAGACCCACCCATACAATATAACAACATATAACACCAAATAGACCCATCCCCTATACGTTTTCTTCTTCTTCCTCTAGAAAAAAAAATTGAAACACGAAGAACCAGAAAACCCAGACGCATAATAGCAGCCCAGCGAGAAATCGACGAACCAATCCAGTCCAAATCGAGCAGCCTATCGCAGTGGGTCCTTCTCTGTATGCGAAGCTTCGAGAATAATCTAGGTGTCTCCATCTTGCGCCTCGATCGTCCTTCGCTCAAGATCAAGGGCTCTCATTCTCTATCCGTTGGAATTGGTACAATTGATAGCTGACCAACCTTATCCTTTTTCAAGGGATTCGAATTTCGAATTTGAAAATTCATCAAAAATCTCTCCGGATTTCACCCCCATTTTCAGCCTTAATCCTCTTCTATAAATTCCTTTTTTAACTCTTTGTTAAGAGTTGGAAAAAAATTTGGCAAGAAGTTATGTTGTGAACCAAGCTGACTCCGTAAGGGCCTATGGGCAATTGGAGACTTTTTGTAACATCCCGCACCTAGAAACGACTATAAAGAGTTTAAAATATGAAAATATTGATTTTGGAAAGAATAAGGAAATCTGGAAATTTTGTCTAAGTTAAGAAAATGAGTTTTGGCCATTTGAAAATGGCCATAACTCCTAGCTCAGAAAGATTTAGGAGTAGCTTTTGATATGGTTGGAAAGACCTTGGAGATATCTTTCCAACGCTGCGTAGATTGCATGATTTCAACATTGTATGAGTGAGATATGCCTTTCGAAAGTTGGGCTGTTGGATTGAGGAAAGTCCCAATCCGGACTTAGGGAAGGGCAAAGTAGTCTTTTCTCTAATTAATTTCCTAATCTGATTTTAGGGATTTATTGGGGTAAAACATGACTTAGTCAGTTTGGAGAATTGAGAAATACGCTTAGGGCTTGGAGAAGAGAGAAAAGAAGAAAGAAAGGGGGAAAAAGGCAAGAATTCGTCAAGATCATCCAAGCTTGCGAGTGAAATTCGTCGAGGGTGATCCCTATTAAGGTATGTGAGATCTTTTCGTGTTGGGTTAGTCCACTCACACTCTCATCTTATTTCTATTCAGAGAATGGTTGTTGATTGAAGGAAAAGTTAGGGAAATCTTGAAGAACTTTGTTGAAATTCGTTAAGTTCTTGTTGGTTGAATTGTTGATGCTTAGGGGTTGAGTTGATTTATGTTTCTAGGCTATTTTCGAGTTAGATTAGTTGTGTATTGAGGTTTCAATTGATCCTAAGTGTTTGGGGAAGGAACTAGGGAAGATTGGAGGGCTTAGAGATGAAAAACGGAGAAGAAAAATCGAGAACACCTGGGTAACGGGGCTGGGGCGCCGCGCCAGACAACGAGCCCCAAAGCAGCCTCTGAAGTTTTGGCCTTAGGAAGCCGCACCAGCCAGAGCGCCCCACAGACTTTTCTGAAGTTTGTAGCCTGACGCCCCACGCCTCTCAGAGCGCCAAGGACACCAGTTCATCTCATTCTTCCCCCATCTTTTCGTACTAGTTTCTAATCGATGTACCTACGTTTTCTAGTTGAATCCAACACTCTAAAGTACATCTAAACATCATAAAATCATCCATAAACATGAGATCATGAACCTTGAATCCATAATTCAATTCAAGGAAAGTTAAGATCAAAGTCAAAGAAGTTAAGAGTCAAGTTTAGAAGTTAAGAAACAAGTCAAAGCAAAGTTTCTTAAAGTTTTCAAGAGTCTTTAACAAACGTTTTAACTTCGCTTTAAGGCTCAAGTTTCAAGTTAAGCAAAGAGTAAAGAGTTGGGTTCATTTCTCAAAAAGCTATAAGGGGACTAAGTATTCCTAAAGAATTTATAAATGTTTTCACATTTGAGTATGAAAAAGGAACATCGGTTCCAAGAGAGCTTTTAAGCTAAGTTTTGAGTAATTATCTCAATTCAAAGAAAGAGTTTTGTTTTTACAAACATATGAGCTAAGTATATTTTGGGAGTAGTATTGAGAAACATTATGGGGATGCGAGTTCATATTAACTCAAGTCTCCATAAACCATGTAGCCATCATGGGTAGTAAAGGATCATACTTTTTAGATGACTCCTTAAGATGCTTTTAGCATAGACTAGTGGATCCACTAAGTTAAGCGTTCTATATGACGACAAAGTATAGGACAGTTTTGGCAGCGTGGGCAAGACGTTGTATAACCACTGGGGCTCATAGTGCTGGTTGTCAGTTAGAGAATCTCCCACATTTATATATATATACATTGCATGTGTCTTATTGCTTTATATTGAGTTCAGTTATTCATGAGTTGTACAGAGCCAAGGTAAGTGTTCCTTCTTACTCCTTTCAAGCTTTAAGTTGTTGTTTAGCATTCCAACTTGCATACTCGTACATTCAATGTACTGATGCCAGTTGGCCTGCATCTTATTATGATGCAGATACAGGTAACCAGGATCAGCATCCATCACGCTGTTGATCCAGTTGAGCATCCCAGAGTCAGTGGTGAGCTTCCTTGCATTCCGGAGGACTCTTTTATTTCGCTTTCCTAGTTTTTCTTTATTAGGATGTTGTGGGGTCTATCCCAACATCCATCTCAGTATTATAGAGGCTTCATAGACAGTCAGACAGTTAGTATTGAGTCTCTCATCTATATATTTGCAGATACTTTGTTTTGAGACATAAGTTGCCATTTTGGCTAAGATGTTATCATTTAAACTATTGTATTGAGTTTATTTTGTTTAGTTAAGTTTTCCGCTGAGTTAAGTAAGCCAGGCCAATGGTCCGCTTGGGGCCAGCGATGGTCTCCGAGTGCCGGCCATGTCCAGGGTGTAGGCTCGGGAGTGCCAAACTTGGTATCAGAGCACAGAGTTTAAGAGTCCTAGGGAGTCTATGAAGCCGTGTCTGTAGAGTCCTACTTATAGATGTGAAGCGCACTACATCTATAATTAAAAGGCTGCAACATTTAGGAAATTCTTCGCTTCCTTCATATCCATTTCGTGCGTTAGAGTATATCTCTAAAAGTTTCCCTCTAATCCGTGCTTGTGCATGTTTCAGATAGCCATGCCTCCACGAAGAGCAGCACGAGGTCGTCCAGCTAGGAGAAATGTTGAACCACAAGAGCAAGGGGTACCTAATGCACCAAGCGTGCAACCTCAGGGCGAGGTCACTAAAGCTGAACTCTGTGAGGCTATCCGGATGCTGAGCCAAGCTGTGACTAACCAGGTTGGGCAGCCAATAGGACCAAGGCAAGATGAGGCTGACACTTCGAGGATTCGCGAATTCTTGAGAATGAATCCTCCAAGTTTCACTGGTTCGGTCACTACTGAAGATCTGAAATTTTTTTATTGAGGAGCTGAAGAAGGTATTTGATGTGATGCATGTGGCAGATATTGAGCGAGTTGAACTAGCTGCATATCAACTGAAGGATGTTACGAGAACATGGTTCGATCAGTGGAAAGGGGGTCAACCTGAAAATGCACCACCTACTAGTTGGGCTTGCTTCGAGAAGCCTTCTTGGGGCGTTTCTTTCCCCGAGAACTGAAGGAGGCTAAGGTACGAGAGTTTCTTACACTGAAACAGGATTCCTTAAGCTTGCATGAGTATGGGTTAAAGTTCACCCAGCTATCCCGCTATGCTCCTGAAATGGTTAAGGACATGAGGTGCAGAATGAGCTTGTTTATTGCTGGCTTGGGTCGTCTATCAAGCAAAGAGGGCAGGGCAGCGATGCTGATAGGTGACATGGACATATCAAGGTTGATGGTTTATGTGCAGCAGGTTGAGGCAGAGAAGCTGAGAGACAGGGAAGAGTTCAGAAGTAAGAAAGCGAAGACAGGGAATGAGTCTGGGCAGCAGAAAGGCAATGTGAATCGTTCGTCCTTTCAGCAGAAGCAAAAGGGGCCTGCTCTATCATCTGCTAGTGCACCTGCACCTCGAAACAAAGGCGAATATTATGGTCAGAATTCGCAGAACTTCAGATCTAAACCAGCGCAGTCCCAGGGTAGTGTGGTACAAGGAGGTAGTTGGGCTCCTGCATGTGCTAAGTGTGGGAGAACCCACCCAGGTAAGTGTCGTGATGGCTTGACAGGTTGTTTCAAGTGTGGACAAAAGGGACACTTCTTGAAAGAGTGTGCTAAGAATAAGCAAGGTAGTGGAAATCCAGGCAATAGAGCCCAGTCTTCATCAGTTGCTCCACCAGACAGGGCAGCACCTAGAGGAGCTACTTCTGGTACTGGCAGAGGAGCGAACCGCCTTTATACAATCACCAGTCGCCAAGAGTAAGAAAACTCTCCAGATGTTGTCACTGGTATGATCAAAGTCTTTGCTTTAGATGTTTATGTTTTGCTAGACCCAGGAGCAAGTTTATCTTTTGTGACCCCTTATGTTGCAAATAAGTTTGATGTTATACCTAAGAAACTTTGTGAACCTTTCTGTGTTTCTACACCTGTTGGGGAGTCTATTCTAGCTGAGCAAGTTTTTCATGATTGTGTCATTTCCATCAATCACAAAGACACCATGGCTGATTTAGTTGAATTAGACATGGTAGATTTTGATGTCATTCTAGGTATGGACTGACTTCATGTCTGTTATGCATCAATAGATTGTAGAACCAGAGTGGTCAAGTTTCAGATTCCTAATGAGCCAGTCATAGAGTGGAGTAGTAGTTCAGCTGTGCCTAAGGGTCATTTCATTTCGTACCTTAAGGCAAAAAAGTTGGTTTCAAAGGGTTGTATCTATCACATAGTCTGAGTTAATGACTCAAGTGTTGAGGTACCTCTCATTCAGTCAGTCCCTATAGTAAAAGAGTTTCCAGAAGTCTTCCCTGATGATCTACCTGGAGTCCCTCCTGAGAGAGGAATAGTTTTCGGTATAGACATCATTCCAAATACTCGTCATATCTCTATTCCGCCATACAGAATGGCACCAGCAGAGTTGAAAGAGCAGTTGAAAGATCTCCTAGATAAGGGTTTCATTCGACCAAGTGTCTCACCTTGGGGAGCTCCGGTCTTGTTTGTGAGAAAGAAAGATGGTTACCTTAGGATATGTATAGATTACCATTAATTAAATAAGGTTACCATCAAGAATAAGTATCCCCTTCCAAGGATAGATGATTTATTTGATCAACTTCAGGGTGCCACCTATTTTTTGAAAATTGATCTCAGATCAGGCCATCATCAGTTGAAAGTTAGGGAATGTGACAATCCAAAGACAGCATTCAGGACTAGCTATGCTCATTCTGAGTTCTTGGTCATGTCCTTTGGTTTGACCAATGCACCAACAGCGTTCATGGACCTTATGAACAGAGTCTTCAAACCTTATTTAGATATGTTTATTATCGTCTTCATTGATGACATATTAATCTATTCAAGGAATGAAGAAGCTCATGCTAGCCTCCTCAGAATAGTTCTTCAGACTTTGAAAGATAAAGAGTTGTATTCCAAGTTCTCTAAGTGTGAGTTTTGTCTTGAGTCTGTGGCATTCTTGGGCCATATTATTTCCGGTGATGGTGTTAGAGTTGATACTCAGAAAATTGAGGCAGTGCAGAATTGGCCTAGACCCATATCTCCAACTGATATTAGGAGTTCCTTAGGTTTAGCTGGCTATTATAGAAGGTTTGTAGAGGGGTTCTCATCTATTTCGTCTCCTTTGACCAAGTTGACTCAGAAGACAGTGAAATTTTAATGGTCTGAAGCTTGTGAGAAGAGCTTTCAGGAATTGAAGAAGAGGTTGACTAGTGCCCCAGTTTTGACCTTACCAGAGGGTACTCAAGGTTTTGTGGTGTATTGTGATGCATCCAGAGTTGGTTTGGGTTGTGTGTTAATGCAGAATGGCAAGGTGATAGCTTATGCCTCCAGACAATTGAAGGTTCATGGGAAGAATTATCCAACCCATGACTTAGAGTTAGCTGTTGTAGTTTTCGCCTTGAAGATTTGGCGACACTACTTGTATGGTGTTCATGTTGATATATTCACTGATCACAAGAGCTTGCAATATGTATTCACTCAGAAAGAACTCAATCTCAGACAGAGGAGGTGATTGGAATTACTCAAGGATTATGACATGAGTATTCTTTATCACCCAGATAAGGCTAATGTGGTTGTTGATGCTTTAAGCAGGTTATCCATGGGTATTACCACCCATGTTGAGGAAGAAAAGAAGGATTTAGCCAAAGATGTGCACAAACTTGCACGCTTGGGAGTCAGACTTATGGATTCCACAGAAGGAGGAATAGTGGTGACGAACGGGGTTGAATCATCACTAGTGTCAGAAGTGAAAGAAAAGAAAGACCAAGACCCCATTTTGCTAGACTTAAAGGCAAATGTTCATAAGCAAAGAGTATTAGCTTTTGAACAATGGGGAGATGGTGTATTGAAATATCAAGGTAGATTGTGTGTACCAATGGTAGATGAACTCCAAGAGAGGATCATGGAGGAAGCCCATAACTCCAGATATTCCATTCATCTAGGTTCCACAAAGATGTATCGCGATTTGAGAGAAGTGTATTAGTGGAATGGCATGAAGAATGGCATTGCAGAGTTTGTTGCTAAGTGTCCAAATTGCCAGCAACTGAAAGTCAAGCACCAAAGGCCCGATGGTTTGGCGCAGAATATAGAACTTCCAGAATGGAAGTGGGAGATGATTAATATGGATTTCATCACAGGTTTGCCAAGGTCTCGCAGACAACATGATTCTATTTGGGTAATTGTCGACAGAATGACAAAATCAGCCCACTTTTTGCCGGTAAAGACTACCCATTCGACAGAAGATTATGCTAAGCTATATATTCAAGAAGTGGTAAGACTCCATGGAGTTCCGGTCTCCATTATTTCAGATAGAGGTGCACAATTTACTGCACAGTTCTTGAAATCTTTCCAGATAGGTTTGGGTTCGAAGGTGAATTTAAGTACTGCCTTTCATCCTCAGACAGATGGGCAAGCAGAGCGTACCATTTAGACCTTAGAAGATATGTTGAGGGCCTACGTGATTGATTTCAAGCGGAATTAGGATGATCACCTACCTCTTATAGAGTTTGCTTACAACAACAGTTATCACTCTAGCATCCAAATGGCTCCATATGAAGCTCTTTCGGGTAAAAAATGCAGATCTCCTATTGGATGGTTTGAAGTTGGTGAAGCAGGGTTGATAGGACCAGATTTAGTTCATGAAGCTATGGAGAAAGTGAAAGTAATTCAAGAGAGATTGAAAACAGCACAGAGTCGTCAGAAATCCTACATTGATGTTAGGAGAAGGGCTTTAGAGTTCGAAGTAGATGATTGGGTATATTTAAAAGTTTCACCCATGAAGGGTGTTATGAGGTTTGGTAAAAAGGGGAAGCTTAGTCCCCGGTATATTGGACCTTATTGCATAGCCTAGAGGATTGGCAGTGTAGCTTACGAGTTGGAGCTACCACATGAATTAGCGGTGGTTCATCCGATATTTCACATCTCTATGTTGAAGAAGTGCATGGGAGATCCTTCATTGATAGTGAAAACTTAAAATGTTGAGATTAAGGATAATTTATCTTATGAGGACATTCCGATCCAGATTTTAGATCGCCAAGTTCGCAAGTTGAGAACAAAGGAAGTCGCATCAGTCAAAGTCCTTTGGAGGAACCAATTTGTTGAAGAAGCTACTTGGGAAGCTGAAGAGGATATGAAGAAGAGATATCCACATCTGTTTGAATCCGGAAGTAAATTCAGATCAAGGGTACTAATCCTCTTCTTAGTACTAGCTAAATTATGAGTATGCATGTTGTTACTTGCTTTTGCTTGTTGAGTGTTGAACTTGATGTTGCTACCCTTAGCTTAGTGAAATAAAGCTCATTCAAGGATGAATGTTCCCAAGGGGGAGATATTGTAACATTCCACACCTAGAAACGACTATAAAGAGTTTAAAATATGAAAATATTGATTTTGGAAAGAATAAGGAAATCTGGAAATTTTGTCTAAATTAAGAAAGTGAGTTTTGGCCATTTTCAAACGGCCATAAATCCTAGATCAGGAGAAGTTAGGAGCAGCTCTTGATATGGTTGGAAAGACCTTGGATATATCTTTCCAACTCCCTAGAGATTGCATGATTTCGACATCGTATTAGTGAGATATGCCTTTCGAAAGTTGGGCTGTTGGATTGAGGAAAGTCCCAATCCGGACTTAGGGAAGGGCAAAATAGTCTTTTTTCTAATTAATTTCCTAATCTGATTTTAGGGATTTATTAGGGTAAACACATGACTTAGTCAGTTTGAAGAATTGAGAAATACGCTTAGGGCTTGGAGAAGAGAGAAAAGAAGAAAGAAAGGGAGAAAAAGGCAAGAATTCGTCAAGATCATCCAAGCTTGCGAGTGGAATTCGTCGGGGGTGATCCCTATTTAAGGTATGTGAGATCTTTTCGTGTTGGGTTAGTCCACCCACACTCTCATCTTAGTTCTATTCAGAGAATGGTTGTTGATTGAAGGAAAAGTTAGGGAGTTCTTGAAGAACATTTTTGAAATTCGTTAAGTTCTTGTTGGTTGGATAGTTGATGCTTGAGGGTTGAGTTGATTTATGTTTCCGGGCTGTTTTCGAGTTAGATTGGTTGTGTATTGAGGTTTCAATTGATCCTAAGTGTTTGGGGAAGGAACTAGGGAAGATTGGAGGGCTTAGAGATGAGAAATGGAGAAGAAAAATCGAGAACACCTGGGTAACGGGGCTGGGGCGCCGCGCCAGAAAGCGAGCCCCAAAGCAGCCTCTGAAGTTTTGGCCTTAGGGAGCCGCACCAGCGAGAGCGCCCCACAGACTTTTCTGAAGTTTGGAGCCTGACGCCCCACGCCTCTCAGAGCGCCAAGGACACCAGTTCACCCCATTCTTCCCCCATCTTTTCGTACTAGTTTTTAATCGATGTACCTACGTTTTCTAGTTGAACCCAACACTCTAAAGTACATCTAAACATCATGAAATCATCCATAAACATGAGATCATGAACCTTGAATCCATAATTCAATTCAAGGAAAGTTAAGATCAAAGTCAAAGAAGTTAAGAGTCAAGTCTAGAAGTTAAGAAACAAGTCAAAGCAAAGTTTCTTAAAGTTTTCAAGAGTCTTTAACAAACGTTTAAACTTCGCTTTAAGGCTCAAGTTTCAAGTTAAGCAAAGAGTAAAGAGTTGGGTTCATTTCTCAAAAGCGATAAGGGGACTAAGTATTCCCAAAGAATTTATAAATGTTTTCACATTTGAGTATGAAAAAGGGAACATCGGTTCCAAGAGAGCTTTTAAGCTAAGTCTTGAGTAATTATCTCAATTCAAAGAAAGAGTTTTGTTTTTACAAACATATGAGCTAAGTATATTTTGGGAGTAGTATTGAGAAACATTATGGGGATGCGAGTTCATATTAACTCAAGTCTCCATAAACCATGTAGCCATCATGGGTAGTAAAGGATCATACTTTTTAGATGACTCCTTAAGATGCTTTTAGCATAGACTAGTGGATCCACTAAGTTAAGCGTTCTATATGACGACAAAGTATAGGACA
>NW_006239299.1:61842-73237 GCF_000226075.1 Solanum tuberosum | reverse complement strand
TTTTACAAGTTTTATATATATTGCATGTGTCTTATTGCTTTATATTGAGTTTAGTTGTTCATGAGTTTAACATAGCCAAGGTAAGTGTTCATTTGTAATCCTTTCAAGCTTAAGTTGTTGTTTAGCATTCCAACTTAAATACTCGTACATTCAATGTACTGATGCCAGTTGGCATGCATCTTATTATGATGCAGACACAGGTAACCAGGATCAGCATCCAGCACGTCGTTGATCCAGTTGAGCACCCCAGAGTCAGTGGTGAGCCTCCTTGCATTCCGGAGGACTCTTTTATTTCGCTTTCCTAGTTTTTCTTTATTAGGATATTGTGGGGTCTTTCCCTACATCCATCTCAGTATTATAGAGACTTTATAGACTGTCAGACAGTTAGTATTGAGTCTCTCATATATGTATTTGCAGATACTTTGTTTTGAGACATAAGTTGTCATTTTGGGTAAGATGTTATCATTTAAACTATTGTAATGAGTTTATTCTGTTGAGTTAAGTCTTCCGCTGAGTTAAGTGAGCCAGACCAAGGGTCCGCTTGAGGCCACCATGGTCTCCGAGTGCCAGCCACGTCCAGGGTGTTGGCTCGGGGAGTGACACTTTTATTTGGGATCTAGGCCCAATTAGCTATTGTTTAAAGGTCTAGCGATTAGAAAGAACAGTAATGCAAATTATGTCGAAGGTTTGGCGGTCAGTTATCTCTCATCCCTTTCTCTGGTCTAGTATCTCATCCCCTTCTAGTTACTTTCTTCTATGTTAATATATATGTAAATAGTATGTTATTACTTTGTGGTGTGTATTTTACGTTGTAATTTGTATTCAGGGATAAATATATATATCAGTGTTTGTATTGCAAATTGGGTTTGTTTCATTAGTGCTTTCATCCAGAGGTCTTCAATGGAGGATCAAATATATCGAACAATAGAAGATTCAATCAAGGTTGTGAAGGATACTTGATTGAAGGATCTCACTGAAATTTGTTCAATGTTACGCAAGTTGGTTGGAAACCTTCCTACGAGTAAATCTGGAACGGTGGAATTTCAACGATTTTGTGGCGAGAATCCAGAGTTATGGATTTCTCATGCAGAACGCTACTTTAATTTCCATGAAATTGCAGAAAACAACAAATTATTTCTTGCCTCGTCCTATCTAGATGGAGCGGCTTTAACTTGGTACCGATGGCTTTTTCAGAACAAGCAATTGGCAGATTGGAAACACTTTGCTGCGAAAGTGTTGATTCGCTTCCGTAAACTACATCTCAAATCACCAGAAGATCGCTTAGCCAATCTCTTGCAGGTACCCTCTGGGACTAAGTACCCAAGTCATTTTAAGGTTGTTTCATCGGATTTAAGTGAGTTAGATATACATTCGACATGCCTTGCACAAGTAACCAATTCACCCTTGCCTCAAAACTATGATGAGCTATCAGAATACCAGACCAAAATTGATGAGCACAAGATGTTTGATCAAATGTTAAATAGCAACTGCCCCAAGGTATTTACTGTGGCATTAGATGCTCCTTTTGAAATTCTCGATGAAGATGTTCTAGGGTCTGATGGCATCAAAGTCCAGTTGTTCTATGGGCATCCTCAAATAGATATGTCAGAGAGGTATGTTACAACAACTTCTCTGGATTGTGGCTCTAGTAAACAAGAAATTGATTTTGAGTTTTTTGAAGACATGTATCTTGCTGAATTTTTCTTGGAGCCTGAGAGTATTGAGGATTTATATCTGGATAATTTTTTATAAAGAATGAAAGTGGTATTCCAATAAGTGAATTGCCTTCGGATAAAATGACCTCCAAGGATATGGCTCTAACAGGTTATACAGTGAATGCAGAGACATTACTTTTGCTAAGATCTAGTAGCACATTTTATTTCATTACATATGCTAACAATATGACGCAAGTGTGGGATCCAGGACGACAATGGTGCGGCTCTTACACCACTACTTATTGGACATTTGTTCAGTTTGAAATTTTAAGAGATATGTATGCATATGTCAACACAAAGTGGCTAACTGCGATTGAATCGGTGATATTAATTTCATTTGCTACTGTTGCATTAACTAATAGGAAAGTGATTATTAAGGACAAAAGCCATTTTATCTTGGTTAGTGGACAGTGTGGTGTTTGTAGGACTAACACTACTACAATACTTAAGCACTGTTTTTATTTTTTTGGTGACCTTAGAAGCATTGAAGAGCAATCGGTGGAACATGAAAGCCTGACCACTGATGTAATTACAGGAGGTATGGCTTATGTTATTCATCTTGGTAATTTAGAATCTGCAAAGGGCACTAAAGTTGATTTACAGTACTTAAGGTTAGCAAATCTTGGTTTTACTCTAACATTAAATTAGTAGCTCTCGACTCACCTTCAAGCCTGGACATATTTGCTATTGTAGTGTCACGGTGGCTCCACTTGAACTTTGAGGACAAGGTTCTTTTTGAGGACGGGAGTATTGTTGTGAACCAAGCTGACTCCGTAAGGTCCTATGGGCTATTGGAGACTTTTATTTGGGATCCAGGCCCAATTAGCTATTGTTAAAAGGTCTAGCGATTAGAAAGAACGGTTATGCAAATTATGTCGAAGCTTTGGCGGTCAGTTATCTCTCATCCCTTTCTCTGTTCTAGTATCTCATCCCCTTTTAGTTACTTTCTTCTATGTTAATATATATGTAATTAGTATGTTATTACTTTGTGGTGTGTATTTTATGTTGTAATTTGTATTCAATATCAGTGTTTGTATTGCAAATCTGGTTTGTTTCAAGTTACATAGAGAAATCCTATATGCTTTAGACATATTTTTTTTTCTTTTTTCCGTTCTTTGTGGGTTACGAAAGCCTGGTCGGATTGTGCAAAGTAGTGCTTTGGTGGTAGAAGTCAGTTTCTCGCTCATTGTCGTCCCCGTCGCTGCATCGGAAAAGGTAATATCCTCGTCTTATTATTTCTTCTTCAATGTAGTTTTCTTCTGATTTATGGGAGATAATCATAGGTAGTCTTTGATGAAGTCTCTTTGGGTGATTAAGGTGTCAATCTTTTGGGTCTGTTGGTTGCTATTATTGTTTAATCTCATCGTGTTATGATGTTTTTCATGAGCATGTTACTGAACTTGTTCGCTTTGCTTGTATTTTTCTGTCTTTGAGTTTCGATCTATCCTGATTTGTTGTTGTTAATGTTGTTATCCATGTAAAGGAAGAATCTCAACTAACTTTCTACTGCCTACATGACCCGTTTTGATCGAGTCTACACCATCTTTTCTGCCTAACATCTTAGTTTTGTTAAAGTTTAAGTTTTGTCTTTAAGATTACTTGGAGCATGAATTTATTGGCGTTGATCTTTCATGTGTGTAACGTGCTGATTTTTCTTTTGTATAAGGTCAATTGCTAGTGGTTTGGTTATATGTTATATAGTCTTTGTACTAGTCTACTATGATAAAAGAATGAGATTATGCTAAGTTGATTTCCGGCAGCGTACAAGTGAGATCTTCCAGATCACATGTTAAGCCACATTGTTGTTTACTTTATTACTTACTAGACCTTGTTTTAGTTTGAGTTTGTTGAATATGTGGTTAAGTGTCATTCATTATTAATAAGGACAGTTTCCATGTTGATGTTACTATTCAAGATTGTTTCCTCTCTTGATTTATGTTAATGTGCATTGCTTAATGAATTTAGTTATTAAAATCTCTAACTTGCTTGATTTGTATTGAGGTCATATCTGGGTTTTTTTTTACTCCAATTTGTTCATATCCTTGTCTCAATTAAAAGCTTTCCTGTAAAAATAATGATGATAATTGAAGTTTCCTAGTTTCTAATTGTTGCTTCCGATAAGTTTCGAATTATTCTCTTCCTCTTTTTTAAGTTTGAGTTGCTATATTCATAGCCTTGTCTTTCATGAATGGAAGGAAGACACCAGAAAAAAAATATTTCTATGTGATTGGTGAATGGAAAGTCAATTTGGTTGACAAGCTTTAAAAGGGTAAAATAATATCCTTCATTCGCTGTTTAAGAAACTTGTGACCACTTCAGCTACTATGCGTACCTTACCCAGTTGAATTTATTTATTTATTTTTGTCCTACAACATGAGCAAGTATTAATTCCCTCTCTTTTCTTTTGAAACATGTGATGTCAATTTGAGTCTACTTTGGACTCATCTCTTGCATTTCGTTGAGTTGTTTCGAGTCAACCAGCAAATGAAGGCTATGCACAAGGCTGGAAAATTATATTACAAGTCTTCGGAGCGAAATAAAGGGCTGCATACATGTTGTATACAACAGTATACACAGAATATACAGTGGTATACATCAGTTGTATAAAAGCAGTTAAAATGGGTCAAAAACCCACCTAAATTTTTAGTTTTGTATTGTGTTGTAATTAGGCCAAAAGCCCATCCGTTTTGGTATTATTTGCTAGTTTTAGGACAGGTGAAGATTGGGCCAAAAGCTCAAAAGAAAGTTAGTTTTTTTTATGTTAGCCTAGGACAGGTACAAGGTGTTGGGCTAAGAAGCCCAAATCAAAATTAGGTCCAAATATTGGCCCAGCAAACATAAACTAGACTTGGGCCCAAATCTCCCCCTCTCCTTATTACATATTTCTTGTTAATTTTATTGTTGATACATGCTTCTTTGCTAATTAATTTTAAGGTTCTTAACTCAATTCCCCAAAGGACACCCATTTTGAGTTAGTTAACTTATAGTACTTTATCGTAAAATAACTAAGTATACTTGTCTTTTCCAAATTGATTTCTAAAAATGAAGTTTTTCTCTACTTAGACATTTAAGATAATATATTCCCTTCCCTCTCTAATTGATTTTAAGTTATAAAATTTGTTTGTTCCGTAACTAGTCAAGCATGCCTTTTGTTAGCCAAATATTTTAATTACCGGATAACCGCGTGTTAGCGGGGATTCCGAGTGCTTTCAAACCCTTCTCAAAATGCTAATATGAACCCCAAACCCCCATTTAATATTTTCATTAGAATTATGTTTTAGTCTTTTGGAAAAAATAGTTTTCTTGATTTTCCTTTAAAAATTAAGTGACGACTCTTAAAAATCAGTCGTTTTTCTCTTTTTAAAATAAAACATCCGTTTCACAAAGAGTGACCTGGTTTGACGTGGCACGAAGTTTTAGAAAATAAAGAAGATTTTTGAATTTTGTGGTCCTAAATTAAAGTTATGTCAAATGTACTAAATTGCCCTTCAATCTTGTGGTTTTAAATATGCCACGTGGAAAGCTGAAATTAAAATGTTACCAAAAAAGGAAATAGATCATTCTTTTTTAAACAGACTAAAAAGGAAATGAGGTTATTCTTTTTTAAACGGAGGGAGTATGCAACACTATGTTCAGTATTTCCAATAAACATGCAATCAGTAATTTTAGAACCTATTTTTCTCTTCTTAGGTTCGACAAAAGAACTTTAGAAAGAAACCCCCACACTTTTAAATATTTAATATTTATCAAAATTATTTGAGTCTAAAATATGTATTAAACTAAAAGATCACATATCCTTTACACATGAGATATTAACATGTCCTAATCTAACATGTCGTAAAGAAATAAGCCCAATCATAAAAGCAGAAACATTTTTACTCAAATTATCGCACATAAAGTACAAATAAGTCATAGTTACAAAATCTTTTACCCACAAAATTATTATTTTTGGTCAATATGACCTTATTATCTTCCAAAGAGATCCTCATTCCATCTTTTTCTAATAATTCCACAGAAATCAAATTGATTTGGATATCAAGAACATGTAATACATCACTAAATGTCAAAAATTTACCAGATATGAGTTTAGAAGAACTTGTTATTTTCCAAGAATTTTAGTTGTCCTTGAGTCACCAAAACAAACAATCTCTTCTTCTTTCTCAACTTGGATGTATGACAAAAAAAATATTTTTATTTATAGAAATGTGTCTTGTAGCACCAGATTCTTGATAAGGATAAGGATATAGAGTCCTAGTACGTTAGTATGTTTGAGTCATATACGTAGTTATTTCTCTTCTCTTTAGGTCTCTTACGTTCAACAGACTCCTTTATCTTCTATACTTGTTCATGTATAAATACCACACATTGTATCAATAATACTTAAACGCTTTCATAATCATATACAACTCTTATATGGTATCAAGAACCTCCTAAACACTCTGACGAGTATATTCGATCGTCTTCCTTTATTTTCCAGATTCCAACTCCTTTTTCTCCAGAATGCCTACTACTTCCTCCTCTCCTAACTCTCCAACAGTCACTCTCAATTAAGGGGGTGTCGTTCAACCCTCTCAATTGATCTCTTTTAACCCTGTGTCTCAACTATCCTTCAAGCTAACAGGAAGTGCAAATTATCCAACTTGGAAATCCCAAGTTACCACTCTATTGTTTGGCTACGATCTTCTTACTTTTGTTGATGGTTCACTTCCCATCCTAACTGCGCACATTATGGACAAAGACAATACCCAAATCCTTAATCCCAACTTAAGATTGTGGCAGCGACAAGACAGTATTGTTTGCAATGCCATTATGAAATCTGTTGACGCTACAATCGCTCCCCTCATTGCCCATGCTTCCACTGACAAAGAAGCTTGGGATATTCTCCAAACAACTTATGCGAGCAAATCGCACTCAAGAATTTTCAGTTTGCGCGATACTGTGGTGAATTTCAAACGAGACGCACGTTCAATCAGTAATTATATAAGAGAAATCAAGTCCATTGCAGATGATTTGGCCTGCAGTGGTTCACCCGTTAATAGCGAGGAACTTGTCATTAAGGTCCTGAGTACAAGGAGTTATTTGCAGTAATAAGAGCTCGTGATAATCCTGTCACATTCGAAGAACTCTTTGATAAACTCTTTGCATAAGAGATGTTCATTAAACACTCAAAACCTAAGGTCGACACACCCATGATCACTGCTCAATTTCATCAGCATTCCACCAATAATGGTTCCAAAAATAGACAGCCTAACTCTTCCAATCGTAGGAACACTCCTCCATCAGGTTCCTACAACCCTCGTAATCAATTTTCTACCCCGAATAACAATTCATTCACCCAGCAGAATACCACCAAAAACAACAATCAACGAGTCCAATGTCAACTTTGTGATAAGTTTGGTCACATTGCAAAGGTATGTAGGTCCAAATCACACAGTGCTACTGAAGCATATGCTAATTTTGTCAACCGTCAGTCTTATGCTTCCAATTCTCCAAGCCCTTGGGTTGTGGATTTCGGAGTGTCGCATCATATTACAAACAACTCTCACTCTCTTCAGACTCCAACTGAGTTCTCTGGAACGGATGCGATAATTGTTGGTGATGGTAAAAGAATTCCTATCACTCATATAGGTCACACTACTTTATCTTCTCCTAATTTTGTTGCCAACTTTCTTTTCAAAAATGTTCTTTGTTCTCCATCTATAAAAAAAAATGATTTCGATTGCTCAATTTTGTAGGCAAAATCTAACTTCCATTGAATTTTTTCCTTATTCTTTTGTTATGAAGGATTTGAGCACGGGGGAATGTCTTCTTCAAGGCAAGAGTAATGGTGATCTCTATGAGTGGCCTACGGACATGACCAAATCAGTCACACCTCGTCCTCAAGCACATTTTGTTGCATCAACAACTCCACCATTGCATCTATGGCATGCTCGTCTTAGCCATCATCAACCTCGTATTACCAAAGCTTGTCTCTTCTTTCAACCTACCAGTGAACCATGCCGAGTCTTTTACATTTTGTAATTCCTGTTTATGCAATAAGAGTCATCGTCTACCATTTGGTAGCAATTCAATTACAAGTTCTAGGCCTTTTGATGTTGTTTACTCAGATGTTTGGGGTCCCTCTCCAACTATCTCTTTTGATAATTTCAGATTCTATGATATTTTTGTTAACCATTTCACGAAATATACTTGGTTGTTTCCTTTCAAATCCAAATCAGACATTAAGGAAATTTTCATTAATTATGTTCAAATGGTTCAAAACCAATTTTAATTGAGAATTAAAACGTTATACACTGACGGGGGAGGTGAATACATTGACCTTAAATCAACTCTCTTGAATTTTGGGATACAACATCTTATAAGTCCTCCATACACTCTCCAACTAGTTGGCACTGCCGAAAGAAAACATCGCCACGTTGTGTACACCACTTAACTCTTCTTCACCATGCTTCTGTCTCTCTCAAATTTTGGTCTCTCGCATTCCAATCTACAGTCTACCTCAGTCTACCTCATTAACAGGCTGCCAACACCATTTCTTGGTCTTAAATCTCCATTTCAGTGTCTCTTTAACACTATCCCAAACCCTTTTAAACTAAGGGTTTTTGTTTTTTTTTGTTATCTATGGTTAATGCCCTACACGTCAACCAAACTTGATCCCAAGTCCAATCCTTGTGTGTTCATGGGATATTCCGCTGCCACTAATAGTTATGCTTGCATATACCTTACCACTTTAAAAATCTATATCTCTAGGCATGTTGTATTCGTTGAACAATTTTTCCATTCACAACCAACTATCCTTAGTTCTCTCGTCCACAAGTCTCGCACATGAAAAATTGGTTGTGTCCAGATGACCCTTCCGACTCTTCCTCTTCCTCATAATCTCTTTCACCTCCTATTGTTATAGACCTAATTCCAATTCCTGCTACTACTGATTTGGTCAACTCCATGTCTACTCGTGGATCGCACACTCAAGGCCATCAAGATGACGTGCCACTCGGCTCCACTATAAGTCCTCATACACATTCTTTGTCTTTTTCTCCTTCTCAAAATAATATTTTCAAACCCAAAGTGATTTTTGATTACCTTGCAACCTCCACTGTAAAACACCTTCCGCTTACCCCAAATACATTTAGTCAAGCATCCAAATATCCTGAATGGCAGGCTGCTATGACAGAAGAACACTTCGCTTTACTTAAAAATAAAACTTGGTCATTGGTTCCATCTACTCCCTCCCAAAACGTAGTTGAGTGCAAATGGGTGTTTCGTGTCAAACACAAACCTGATGGATCCATAGAGCGTTATAAAGCTAGACTAGTGGTGAAAGGATTTCATCAGCGTCCTGGAATTGACTTCCATTCCACCTTCAGTCCAGTTATTAAAACCACAACTATTCGCCTCATCTTGTCCCTAGTTGTGTCTCTTAAATGGCCGTTGCGTCAACTTGACGTAAACAATGCCTTTTTACAGGGTACTCTACATGATGTCGTTTTCATGCAACAATCACCTGGATTTGTAGATCCCCGATTCCCTAATCACGTGTGTAAACTACACAGGTCTATCTATGGACTTCGTCAGGCACCACGCGTATAGTTTACTGAAATAAAGAAGTTTCTTTTATCATGTGGCTTTACTCGTTCCAAATCTGATGATTCTTTATTCATCAAATGGTCTCATAATTCTCTGATTTTTGTTATGATCTATGTTGATGATATTGTTGTTACAGGCTCTAACAACTCGCAAGTTTATGCAACAATTAAGTTGTTGGGTGATAGATTTTCCATTAAGGATCTTGGTCTTTTACTTGTTTTTCTAGCTGTTGAAGTTATCCAACATGATCATGGATTGACTCTCACACAAAGTAGCTTCACTGCGGACATACTCAGCAAGTTCAATATGCTGGATGCAAATAGTGTGATCACTCATTTGTCCACAAGTGAAATTTTATCCTTGGATGATGGTTCTCCTTCGCCAGACGCTACACTTTATAGGCAGGTCATTGGATCATTGCAATACCTCACTTTCACACAGCCTGATATATGCTTTGCGGTAAACAAGCTCACTCAATTCCAACACTCTCCATCAACTAAGCATTGGCAAGCAACAAAGAGGCTTCTTCGTTATCTAAAAGGAACCATAACCTATGGACTTCACTTCAAACGTGGTAACTCTTCTCAGTTACTTGCCTACTCAAATGCAGATTGGGGTGGTATTCCCGATACTAGACACTTCACTTCAGCCTACGT
Organism: Solanum tuberosum; assembly: GCF_000226075.1. NCBI lineage: Eukaryota > Viridiplantae > Streptophyta > Magnoliopsida > Solanales > Solanaceae > Solanum > Solanum tuberosum. Next base: position 63,279 of record NW_006239299.1, on the reverse strand, counting down.
TATTTTTCTTGGAAAGAATCCAATTAGTTGGTGCTCCAACAAGCAACGCACTGTTGCCAAATCTTCAACAGAAGCAGAATACAGGGCTGTAGCAAGTGTTGTAGCTGAGCTAAATTGGCTAACCAACCTACTGCAAGGACTTCGGGTCAAGTTGCCTTGTCCCCCTAAGGTCTTTTGCGATAACATTGGTGTCACTTACCTGTGCCGTAATCCAGTCTTTCATAGTCGAATGAAACATGTTGCAATTGACTTTCATTTTGTCCATGACCAAGTGGAAAGTGGAAGAAATTCAGTTCATCACATTCCAATAGGAGCTCAACTAGCAGATGCCTTAACTAAAGCACTTCCCAAAAGGTCCTTTGTCCACCCTGTTAGCAACATCGGTCTCAAGCAAATTGAGCCGATGTTGAGGGGGCATGATAAGGATAAGGATATAGAGTCCTAGTACGTTAGTATGTTTGAGTCATATACGTAGTTATTTCTCTTCTCTTTAGGTCTCTACGTTCAACAGACTCTTTTATGTTCTATACTTGTTCATGTATAAATACCACACATTGTATCAATAATACTTAACGCTTTCATAATCATATACAACTCTTATAATTCTATCACTCAATTTCTCACATTGACCTTAACATTTATTTCTAAAATGATTGTAATAATCATATCATTCGTTTCAACCAATTTGTTTTTAGCTTAGCGGGATTGACATATCTTTCAAATATTCCTTTGCATTGAGGTGTATTTTTAATGAAGGTTTTATTATTAGCATTGAACTTATAACTATGTTTATTTACATACCTGTATTCAGGACCATCTTGACCATAAGACCACTAAAACAATCACTTGTGCCCTATTTTCTCTTAAAACTACTGAACATACTCGGTATCAATTCCAGATGCAGCATTAGCCTGCATCCCAACAAATATTATTTATGTAACATGAGGAAAGGTGGAACTAGAAGAGTGTTAAGAGTCGTTTGATTTGAGGTATAAGGTATAATAATTTCAGGATAAAATGTAGGATTATTTTATCCTACATTTGGTTGAAGGAATTAAGTAGTCTTTAGATTATTTATCCCATCATTTTACCATAATGATGAGATAAGTTATCCCATCAATAATTAGTTATGAGATAACTTGTTTCTAACCAAACGAACCCTTAGTCTCTTCATATCTAAATAGTAAATAAATGATCATCACATGTAAGAAATTTGTTGTCATTCAATTTTGGCTCTCTCTATTTTATACATCCAAATAGGGGTGGAGCTAGAGGGGTGAAAGTCGAAAGTGTTTTATAGATATATATATATATAGGCGATGAAAGTCCCGGTGAAACTTTAGGTATTAGTAGGCACTTAGGCGGAACCAAGAGTTCAAAAACTTTTTTTAAAAAAAATCATAGGAGAATTCAACAACTTATATATATATATATATA
>NW_006239299.1:45381-60405 GCF_000226075.1 Solanum tuberosum | reverse complement strand
TATAGCCACATATTTTTATCCCTATTTACATAGTGAATATTTCAACGAATTGAACCCCTTGGGCATTACATAAGATTACTAACATTTTAATTACAACATCAAACACCAGCTGGGGACATTTTAAGTGAAATATCAACCAATTAACACTATCAAACATCCGCAAAAGGTCAAAGGAGGCTGAGCGAGAGTATAAGTTACACCTTCAAATAAACCGAATAACTTTTGTTTAATTAATTTTTTTATTTATATTAGAAAAATCTATTAAATATATGTAATAGTTTAGCCCAATAATTATAAGGAATATGATTCCTGCGATAAGTTCAGAATTCATAAACTTCAAACTTCGACTCAGACTGTGCCGGCAAAACCAAAAGAAGAATTGAAAACAATATGATATCTTGAATTCGTAGGACTTGGAGAACTTAGCAGCTTTTTATAGAATAATAAAGAGAGGATTTCGGTGAATTAGAGAATTTTATGGGATTAACTAAAGGTCCACAATTGTTTTGTGAGTTTTAGAACAAGATATTTCATTATTAATCTGAATAATTTCCACATTTAAAAAAAAAAAAAAACAAGTTTAGTATATGTGTATTGTATACGTATCTCATATCAATCAATAAAATAATATACAAGAATGAATAAAATTATCAAACAACAGTAATTTAAAAAACAACATACACATTAAGTAAAAATATCTACAAATATTTCAGTGTGAACCCAATTATTACTATATCGTTAACTTAGAATTACGATAGAAACTCATAAATTTTAAATGTTGATTCACCTCGGATAGAAATGACAATTTTTTAGCATATTGTTAAGGAAAAAAATGACAACAAATATACTAGCTAGCTTGATTTGCTTTTACTCCAAACTTCTTTCAACTCTACGAGCAAAACAGGACATGATAACATTACTAGTTTCTCGTATCTTGTATTATTAGTTTCGAAAAATCTACTAACATTATTTGGTAAAGCACTTAGAAAATATGATTTATATGTACATCATTGACGTTTCTATTAAATTCCCCGGATATAAATTCCTCAAAATCGTTGACAAAGATCTGATCCTCAAACTTGAGTGGTTGTTGAATCATATTGTTAAAATCGCGATTTATTTCATTGGTAATAACTTCATTCATCGCTAGTACTGGATCATATTGCGCGAAAGCATCTAATTGGAACATTGAATTGTTGCATCCAATGTTATTCTTAGAAAGATCATGATTACTTGTGTTCACCTTGAAATCCTGACGGTTAAAATGATCTAATGAGAGCCACTCTGAAAATAATACTTTGGGGAAATTGCTTTTGCAATTTTCTCTTGCAAATTCGTTATTAGTAGATACAGATTGATCTGTATCTGCTAATAATGAACCTTCTATTTGTTCAAATGAGTCCATTTTACTTGAATTTTGGGAAGCCAATTTCATTGAGGAAGGTGAAGATTCTTCATTTTCACTTGTATATGTTCTAGCATGCCCTTCTTCATTTTCAGCCAATTTGGGCATCCTCTTCTTTAGATAAGAGTGCCAATGATTCTTTATTTCATTGTCAGTCCTTCTAGGCAAATGTTGTGCTATTCGAGACCACCTATACATATATTAACAAAATTAGCAAATGAAAATATGACATTTTCATCGATTAATGTTTAAGCGTGTAATGACTTGCTCATTTTTTAACTTAACTTATTTGTATAAATTTTGCTCACCTAAAATTGAATTGATTTGGATCAAGTATATAACTATGATAAAAAGAATAACTTTTTATTAATTCCTTTTTATAAAAAAAAAATAAAAAATTAATTAAACTTGATAAAATTGGGTGATTGAGTTGGGACCAATTATTTAGTCTATTTTAACTTAATCTATCTCAACTCAACTAACTAAAACTCAGTAAGACAAGACAATTCACTGAATGGTTGTTGACTTTAATGAAAGAGTCTGAAATCAATAACACAAACTGTTTTTTAAAGTTATATAATAATTCATTTATTGATTCAATTCATTTTAACTTATAAAATTCAATCTGAGCCACCCATTGGCTATTGTCAAAAGAAAGGAATCTTGACATAGTCTGAAATCTTATGAATTCCAATAAAATGAAAGGCATAATTAAGATATATAAATCATTGTCCAATTATATTAATTAACTTGTCACAAGAATTTAACAAGTCTCTCACTATTTGGAAAAAGTCAATACTTCTGCAGTGCTTGTCAATTAAAGCCAAATGGGGTGGACTATTATAAAGCCAACTTATAACAATCATTAATAATTAATCCCATGACTCGAATTTATAACCTATAGATTACATGAAAATTATTTATTAAACTAAAAGAGTACTTATAAGATTCTTACTTGTTGCCTAACATGCCATGAAAGGTCAGGATTGTCTCTTCCTCATCAGTGCTAAATGTCCCTCTCTTTAAGCCTGGCCTTAAATAATTAATCCACCTCAATCTACAACTTTTTCCCGTCCTTTGCAACCCTAATTTAAAAAAAATAAAAAAATATTAGAAGCAGATTTAGGTTTTCAAGTTAATGTAAAATATTGAGTTCATAATGAATTAATTATAAAAATTTTAATATAAATATAAGGTATAAATAAATGAATTTTTGTGAATCATATACCTTATGGACTAGATTTGCCCTCGATAGAAATACAACGATGCATGTCAACTATATAATTTAAAGAATGTCTTAATTGATAAAAAAAAAAATTAATATTTATATTTAGTTGAATTTCTCTGTCATAACAGAAATTCTATTATTTGTTGACTTCTGTTGCAATACTATTTGTTCCTATAGATGTACCTTTGTCATAAGCAAAAGTTGTTCTTATTTTTTAATTTTATATTTTCCTTTTCAATAATTTTAATAAAATAAATACATTCAAAATTATATGTGTAATCATATGTACTATATCTTTAATTTTATTTTTCTTTTAACATTCACGCGTCAAGTTGGGGGTTGGCATATGTTTAAAAATTAAAATTAGAAATTTCTAAAGTCTTTTTTTAATTTTTTTTCTTGAACTTTACAGTTCAAACACCGTCACCTAAAATGAAGTGATGTATTATATTAAGACACTTGTCTTACCTCTTGAATGAAATCACTTGTGAAAATGAAGCATTAAAAATAGACAAGGGCTACGAATGATGCTAATTTTACTACTAACAAGGATGTCATATAAAAAAAAATCTTGTATATTTTGGTATTGTTGGTACTTAATAGAAGTACAAAAGTCTTTAGGTTGGAAAAATAGTCAACCATTCAATAAGAGGAAAAAAGACAATTTTGGTACCATATAATAATGAGCAAAATTTAACAAGAGTAAATATATGGCATTTTCATGATAAATACACTGACACAACAAAATAGATCAGCTTAGCCCTAATTTAACCTTCAAAAATTAGCTTAAGAGCCGAGATTTGTCCGAGTCTATGTAAGGAGTTCCATCTCCCTTCCCACAATTGATGCAGGACTAAACATCCTACACATTCAGTACTGGTTACTGAACATCTAAAACGTGAACAATATAAAGACGGGGTCGAATATTATCGAGTAAACAATGAATACAAAGTATTCCGCTCGTCCATTTTTACTAATCAATATTCGACTTGACACATCCTGTCAAGAAATAATTAATAAAATGATTATTTAACTATATTCCCCTTTGAAATAAATTTAATATTCTGGAAAATGACTATAGTTAATATAAAGATAAATTAGAAACTAACTGATAGACGATCTTTTGGTTTTTCAAAAACTTGACAAAATAATAAAAGCGAACATCTATTTTTAATATAACAGACGAAGGGAGAATACTAATTAGCTAACCAGCATTGATTGGCACAGATGCCCAGCAGCCATGACCATGTTTGAGGATGTAATCTTTGAGCTTTTGGTCTTCATATGGAGACCATAATCCCTTCTTATGCTTTTGCTTTGATTTGTCCATTTGCTTGCATCCCATTATTTTCAAACAAATGAGAATTGAAGAGAATATATATATGTTTTAGAAACTTTTTTCTATATATGGCCTTGTGAGAGAGAAGAAAGGAAGATTTGATGATGTGGATTTAAAGGGAGGATTGGTTGAGACTAATTACTCATTTTTATAAACAAATCAAACAAAAAAAATAGTTTAAAAAGGGACTATTTGTCCCTGCAGAATGAAAGGGATTTGGCCAGAATTTTTAAAAAATGAATTTAAAAAAATGTTTGATTATAGTTATTATATACCTGAATTTTTAAAATGATTTTGAAGAGTTTTAAATTTGAAATATTGATTTTTAAAAAATCAAGTGAATTTTTCTTTGATCACTCGAAAAAAATTATGTTTCTTTCAATTTCAATTTATGTGATGTAATTTGAATTTACACAAAATTTAAGAAAATATGAAAAGACTTTAAAATGTTTCAACACAACCCTTGAAATAAATGAGTTTTTAAATAAAATATTACATTTTTTTTTGCAAAATTAGTGAGACCCAACAACAACAATATATCCCGTGAAATTCCACAATGTACCACACTACAGTCTACATTGTTACCTACTAATCTTTTACCATAGTACGTGTCCTTCACACCTTTCTATCTAAAGGCATGTCCTAGTAATCTGAAGTTGCATCATATCATGTTTTATCACCCCTCTCAACTTTTTCTACGCTTTACCTCTGTCTCTCTTCGTACTGATTAAAAATATATGTCATATAAATTAGGACAAAAGAAATATCTCTTTTTTTAAGGTTAGATACATATTTCAACACAAATTTAATTTCAAGAAACTTAATTATAAATACATTTTTATATCAAGAGTACGAGTACATATGTAGATCTTAGGGGAGGATTTTGCGCAGAGGAATTGTCTTTTTATAGAAAAAAATAAGAGCAACTTTCACATATAGCAAATATAAAAATTATATTTGTATGTTATAACTATAGTTTGTATAATTGCGATTCATAGCAAACTTTATGTTTGTTATGGAGCATCAGATTGTATAACTTGCTGGCAGGAGCTTAGATTTGTATAATTTCATTGGCAGACCATTTGTATAAATCGTTGGCAGCCTCTCAATTCAATTTTTATGTGTTTTAGTATATCTGCATAAAATTTGAATTTGTATACAATTGAATCGAAATAAAATATTTGTATATCAAATCTCTCTCTCGCTTTATACAAAATAAATTATACATTGTAATTTGTATAATCTGTGTTTGTATAAACGAGAAAGAGAGAAAGGTAAAAGAGAACTGGGCAGGGGAAGATCTGTATTTGTATAATTATAAGTGTATATGATGAAAATATATGTATTTGTATTTGTATATACATGAGTTTTCTCTCGCTTTATACAAACACGAACGCATTTTATACAATTCTGTTTGTATAAAAGCGAGAGAGGCGAGGGAGAGACTGGCGAGCGAGAAAGCTAGGGAGAGAGGCGAATGGCAACAATTTGCTACGGATTACAATTAAATCAAACTGTGGTTATAGCATTTAATGTGAATTAATAGTTTGTTATTATATACAATTTTCCCAACAAAAATCATGTTTTATTTATCAACAAATTTTTAATTTTTTGTTTCAAGCATACCAGTTTCTTAAATATGAGAAAATATTTTTTTAATAAAAAGAAAAAATAAGTTTCATAAATAACACTTTGTATTTATTATTTTCTACTGACCCTCCAACACACCCGAAGCCACCCGGTCCCTATCGCTATCACCCCCACATGCTACCCTCAGGTCAATGACTGATCTAGGAAAGCGCAAGTAGGTTCACTTTATATCTAAGATCAAAATTATTTTTTATGTACATATAATAGATATTAAATTTTCTTAAAATTTTTATATGTATAACTTTTTTATTTTTTAAATATCTTTAGTAAAAATTCTAATTTGATCACTATCTACCCCACTACATCACTACAGTGTTTAAGAATATTTTATGATACAATATTTTCTACTCAAGAAAATCACTTATATATTTCCTCTTTTCTTCTGCCTTTCCTTCAAGTAAAAGAATTACCCATGTTGAATAAATCTTAACCTAACCATAGCTTAAACATTGTTATAAACCTAAGTTGAATAAACAGAAGTAATTTCTCAATCATTATTTTCACCACCCTCTTCTCTTCTAGAAAACAATACAGGAAGTAAACATATTTTCTTTTTTCCTCCAGTGTGATCAAGTCCTTTATTTGACTGATTCTAAATAAAATTAAGCGTGTTTTTAGTAGGATGGAAAATGTTTCTTTTTGTAAAATTTCTTTTTAAAAAATAAGTAATTTCTTAATTTACTTTTTGATGTTTGGCAAGTAAACAGAAAATATTGTTTTAAATGAAGCAGTTTTCTTGTTATTAGGAAAAAATAAAATTGGTTTTTTTATAGAAGCAAAAACAGAAAATTAATTTCTTCAAAAATAAAAATATTCTTGCCATACAATAATTAGACATACTTCACTATCATGTATACTATTATTACCTATAAGGGAAAGGGGTTCAAAATATATCCGAACTTTGACCGAAATAGTTGTAACAATCTCAAACTTTGGGTAAGACCTATTACTCCCTGAACTATTTAATAGTGTATTTTAAAGATATATAAATGCTTACGTAGACATCATAAATATTGTATCATTATAATAATAAATTGTCCAGCTGGACACTTATATTTCAGACCTTTTTCACTTAATATTTATTTTTGTTCTTTTATTTTGCGTATATGCAGTGTAATGTTAGACCGATTAAAAATATATGTATAGTCATAACTCACAAATGATGTTAGCAAAATATAAAATTCTCAATTCACAATGACACAAATTTCCAAAAAATTTACAGCCTCTAGTAAATAACAGTACAATTTAGGGGTGAGCTTGATACAGTATTGAAAAGTTTGGTATGGTTTTGATTTGTGATTTTTAAAAATATTATATCATTATCATACTAAATTAATTCAATATTTTAAAGATCGATTTTGGTATTTTGTGGTACTGTAAATCATTTACTATAGTTTGGCAACTTCAAGTCTACAACTTACATGTATTCATATATTAAAGAATTACGACTTTGGCTTTTTAAGTAACGTCTCAATTATATCATACTAATACCTTATACGTGTAAAAATATTCAAAATAAAGTACAAACAATTGTTTTTGTTAATCAATCACCCAACGCGAACATTTAAGTCAAAACTTCAACATATAAATAATTAGTTAATATAATATATATATATAAAGTTAGGTGAGTATTCGTATTTTAGTATTGTTTTTATAAATATCAAATATTATCAAACTTTTTAAAAATACATATCAAATACCATAAAACTTGAATCATGATATTATAAATTTTGATTTCAATATAATAATATATATTGAGATAAGTGTCAAAAACACACCTAAACTATCATTTTATTTTAGTTTCATACCTAAACTATTGAGAGTGTGAATTTCATACCTAAGCTATTACTTATTAGTTTGAGAAACACACCTCTCTCTTTTATACCACTCTCATCATGGTGTGTGTAATACACCCTCTCTTTTATTTTAAAAAAAATCATATCACACTTCATATGGATAAAATATTCCACCTTGACAAAAATTAAATAAATTATTAATATATTTCTTTTGTAATAGTATTTAATTTTTTTTACTTCACACCCCCCCTCCCAAATACTAATTTAGATATTATTTTTAAAAAAAAATATTCTACCCACTTAACCTAACCCTCCGCTTCTCATTTTTTCTCGTTTTGTGTTAGATATAAACATATTGAAAAAATTTATTTACGTTATATTCAGTACACAAGTAGAAAAAATTTCTTAAAAAATATATGTACATATATAACACAAAACAAGAAAAATGTAAAAAAATAAAAATAAATTAGGAACGGAGGGTTAAATAGGATTGGTAGAATTTTTATTTTTTTAAAATAAAATAATATCAATATATTTTTTTTGGGGGGGGGGGGGGGTGGGACTGTTTTATTTAAAAATATTATTTAGACTGATTTAAGAGTCGCCACTTAATTTCAAAAGTAAAATTAAGAAAACTGTTGTTTTCAAAAGACTAAAACAGAAAATCTAATGAAAACTTAAAAGGGGTTCGGGGTTCTTATTAGTGTTCTAGGAAGGGTTTTAAAGCACCTAGAACACCCGCTAATGCGGTTATCCGGCAATTAATCATTTGGCTAAAAATTAGCTTAATTTGAATTGAACAATTTTTATAATTAGCACCATTTTAAGGGGACAAGGGGGAAATATGGAACCACTATCTAAGTGAGATATCTTGCAAAATCAATTTTTAGGCCTCGTTAAAGGTGATTGATTTGGTTAAGTTATAAAATCAAAACGGGTATTCTTTTGGGGATTTGAATTTTAAAACCTTAAGATTTAGTAGCAAATATTGACAAATAAATAAATGCTATAAAATAAAGAGGAAAAGAGACTTGGGCCCAAATCTGATTTTCATGTATGCTTGGGCCAGTATTTAGGCCCATTTTCGTTTCGGGCCTTTGGCCCATTTGAGTCACCTGCATCTGTCCTAAACTAACATAAAAGAGATGTTTTTCTTTGGGCCTTAGGCCCAATTCTTTCACCTGTCCTAACCTTCTAACAGAAATAATAATAATGATTAAATGGGCTTAGGCCCGATAAATAACAAAAATACAAATTTCTTTTGTGTAAAGAGTGGGACTTTGGCCCAATCTTCTCAATTCTCCTCTGCTTCGAATTTTTCAACTCCGAGACCTGTATACCATTTTTTTCGGGACTTATTCTCCAATTCTCAAGGGTAGGCTGACTCGATAAAGGAATTTAAGCATTTATGGCTCTCCCAAAATGCAAAGGGAAGGAGGAGTTCGTAGTGAACTCGAACAGATTTCACATGCAAAACGACAAACAAATTATCGAATTAGCATTTTTTGGGAGGAAATGAAGTGATAAAATAAAAATAAATAAATAAATGAAGTGACACACACCAGTCAATCGTGAACAATACAACATTTAAATAATAATTTGAAAAGGGAAACTGATGAATGCTTAATACTTTTATATCCAAGGTAACGGACAATAATGGGATGAAGAATCAAAAGGGGATTAATAAACTTTCCAGAAATCAACGGTACAAGAAAACAAAGGAAACCAAGTTCAATAACTTTTAAACTATTGATATCAAACATGCCAATTCAGTTGAATAATTATTCTAACAACATGAAAAGAAGCAGTGACATAAATCTTATGAAATAACTAACACAAGACTAACTTTAAACAAGTCTTGATGGACTAGCAAATACATAAAATGACCAATTAATTATCAAGCATCATCAGAGAAATAATCCAAGTAAACTATATTATATGAACTCGAATTTGGGAAAAGAATAGCTAAACCAACAAAAGATGATTAGCATTCAGCTATTTAAACTAGTTAAGATAATGAAAGCCTTCATTTTGAACAAGCTAATCGCGCAAATAGGCCACATTTTCCACACCGAATTAGTATTTGAACACCACACCAACCAACATGATTTAAGCTCAAGTCTAGCCTCATAATCTTAGCATTTCTAAAGCATGATAGGATATGTTTAAGGACAACTAAAACAGACCTCATGAAGGATAGGAATAAGGCAAATATAGGAGAAATATGCTAAGAAAGCTTACATTTAGGCTACAAATGGCAAGCACTTCAACTAAAATTAGACAAATATGGAAACACGACTTGATTTAAACATGCTTTGCTAAACAGTAGAACAATTACTAATAGACCAACGAACCATGGATGAAACAACAAGCAAGTTCACCATCAATTAGTTTAAAGTTCTGTTCCTATTTTGAAACGAGAGTGACATTAACAGGCCAAGAGAAGGATCGAAATAGCAACCACAACAGTTATTTCAGCTGTCCTAGCCAACACCAAACCGGACGAGAAACCGAATCATAGATAAAAAATGCAAACAAATACAAAAATCAGAAGAGAACTAGAGTTCAATGGTTCATAAAATTTCCAGCCGTTAATTTGCTAGAAAAAGGCCCATTTAAACTTTAAGCGACTAAGACACACTGATTCAATTCAAACAACCTCTCAACAGACAACAACCATGAACTACGAAGAGAACAGAGGTACTCGAAGGAATAAACAACAAAAAAATAACGATGAAATGAGTTAAGATCGAAAGAGGATTTACCTTTTTGGAAGCAGTGACCTGAGAATGACGAGTCAACGACTATGTTTCTTCCTCCACAAGACTTCAATTATGAACGATGAAACGAAAATTTCGGGAAGAATCTCAAACTCAAACAAAACTTGAGAAAACCAATGGCAAAATGAGATGGAAACACGATATTCCGACCGAAACTAAAACTCTCTGCCTTGAATGTATTTTTATATATTTTAGTTGTTTTCACTCGAGCAGCTCTCAGTCTTTTTTTACTCTAAAAAATTTTCAACTCCCAAAAAAATAAATCCCCTTACAATGGAGAAGAAAATATGTATATATAGAAGGGGAAATTAGGGTTCGGAAATGGGGGGAAAGAGATGAAATCTGGACAAGACAAGGTCCCATTTGGCAATTCAAAACCCCCAAAAATCTTTCAGAAATTCGGACAATCACCCTTTACTTGAGGTTTTAACTCATTCTAAAAAGGGAAAGGGGGACGGACGGGTGGGATCGAATCACTCATCCTCTCTATGCCATGCGGCTTAATCCCACGCTAAGGAGGACAACAATGCAGACTGCTTCTGCTGTGCGACTGTACTGGCGAGGAAGATGACGCGGACTAAAAACTGTTAAGCATAGACGCCGTGTAGCTTCCGTTTGGTTCACGTGAGCTGCACGATTCGGGTCATTTCATTGGAACACTGGGATGCTGGGATGGGTTTTGATTTTTTTCTGGGTTTCGTTTCTAATTTTGGCTGGGAAGAATAACGAAGTACATGGGTGGGGTCTGTATCGGTATGTTGCTGCTGTATGTATTGTTGTATGTAGTATGCGTTGGGCCTGGGTCGAAGGAGAAATGAAAATGGGCTGGGAATGGGTTATGTATAGATAGTGGGCTGTGATATTGCTAAAAATTGTAAAGGAGTCTGGGTTGGGAATTAAGATGGGATGAGGGAGAATGGACGAAAAGGGTTGGGCATTTGTATTGGGGTTCTGGGTTGCTGAAAACAAGCCCAATTCGGGGTCTTAAAAGGGTAAGGTAAAGAGGGTAATTAAATTTGCAATAAAAGGATTTTAATGTTGTAGCCAAATTGATTTTGATTAGCAAATTCGGCTAAAATTTTAAAATAAGATGAATTAATATTACTTAATTAATGAGCTTCTTAATCTTAACAAAATAAAATAATTAACTTAATAAAAATAACTAATTCAACAACATACCTATAATTCAAATTGAATTAAATTAGTAAAGTGTTAAATGTTAAAAATAAATGAAATCTTTTCAAGATAGTTTTCAAGTATTTGTAAAATATATTAGTTACATACGTAACAATATAAAACATATTTACTATTAAAATATTTAAAATATTATAAAAGTGAATAAAATTCTTAAAAATATCTTGAAACATATTTTGAATTTTTATAAAATTAATTATTTCAAATCGTTTGAAATTAAATAACCTCGAAAATTAATTCTTATCGGGAGGGAATCGGGTGTCAACAATTGTCCCTCATTTTACTTGGATTGATGCAAGAAAATCGAGGAAAATGAAATTGACTAATCCAATTTTGACCGACCACATCTTCATCTTTTGAAAAAGGGATTTGGTACGGACTTTTGGAGTTATGGCTGAACCCTGGAAGTGGGTTTCCTACATATCTCAGGTTATATGAGAATTCAGGCCACTTGTAGTTCGATACGCTTGATTTGACGCACGATTCTGAAAGAATTCAAAAGTCATCCTGATATTGAATTATGGAGGTACCGAAATGCTTGAGAGAAAGATTTAAGAGCGAATGTTGGAATACATCCGAGTTTTTAACATCGATTCCGCCTACATATCCCTCAACCCAGGGAATCAGGCTGCTTGTAGTTCGACTCAATCGATTGAAAAGGAAATCTATTACGCAAGATAACCTTTGGTTCTGAAAAAGCGACAAGGTAAGTCGAGTACGAAAATAAGGCCTGCAATATCTTAGCCATGAATGTGTCATGCTTCACACCCATAAATAAGAACTTGCACGAACCTAATTTCCAAAGCTCTTGGAGCAATGTCACTTCGATTGGAAAGCTGCTTCCGGTAGAGACCAAAAATTTCCGGATGCGAAACTGAAATCGAAAAAACCAAAGAAAACCCACATGCCTTTTAACAGGGGTGTGGTTTGATTGTGGTGGAAGTCGCTCCTCTGCTCGCGTCCTAAGATTTTGGCACTCCTCTTTGGACTATGTCCCAGTTCGCTGCTAAGAAAAGTTCCATGTTGTGCTGCATCCTTTTTGATGTCGTCCACACCTGTGGCTTGTTTTGAGAATTCATCCTCTCGAATGCTCTCGACAAAGACTGAGATAAAAATCGTTAGCATAAAAATGTAATTCAAATGGAGAGATAGTGTCTTTTATCGTGTTGACACTTAATTGCTCTCCTTGAACATTTGACGTCAACTCCATCGGGTTTGACGTAAAGCAAGTAAAGCTTATGGATTATATTTGCAATATAATCTTCAATGTACTCTTTCTTTGATGTCGAAGTAATAAAATAGGTTGATGTAATATGTTGATAGTTATCTTGATATTGTTCTTGCAAATGAAAATGATGCAACTGATATTGATCTTCTTTTGATGAGTGAATTTTTCTCGCGATGCGTGAATTTCTTTCCCGCGATGCATAAATCTCTTTCCCGCGATGCATGACCTTTCACGCAATGCATGACATTTTTTCCGCAATGCATGAATCTTTTTCCGCGATGCATGAATCTTGTCTCGCGATGCATGAACCTTCTCTTACAATGCGTGAATCTTCTTTTGCAATGCATGAATCTCTTTCCGCAATGCATGAATCTTGTTTCGCAAGACATGAATCTCGTCTTGCAATGCATGAATCTTCTCTCACAATGCGTAAATCTTTTTTTGCAATGCATGAATATTTCTCTTGCTATGCATGAATCTTTTTCCCGCGATGCATGACTTTTTCTCTTGTTATGCATGGTTTCTTCTTCTTGATATACATGATTTCTTTCTCTTCTGATGATGCCATCCCTAGTACCAAACGAAGATAATGGTTCACCGGACAACATAGGTGATCTTTTGGGTATCTTCTGGGTGGCGGTATCGTCTCAATTGACAATACAATAAAAATGACCCTCAGAGTAGTGGTATCATCTCATTCGACAATACGACATAAATAACTCTCCGGGTGGTAATATTATCGTGTCCCATAATATGATGCAGATAAACGTCCTCCAGGTATCTTTCGTTGCTGGAAAACAAATAAAATTTCTCTCTTCGAGGTTTTCATTTGTTCCATCTCCAAACATAATTGCATGTTCATTATGGACCTCTCCTTGTTGAGAATTGAATGAAATAATGCTACTCATATTCCCAAATCTTCGATATAAGAAACATAAAATATTTCCTGCATCCATAGAAAAATTATTAATTTTGGGGAGTTCCTCGCCCTTTCAACTTCTCCAGATTTATTGAATGGAGGAATATGCTGATCTTGAGGCGAGCTTATAGACCTACATCCACAGAAAAATTGTTAGTTTAAAAATGAACTAATCTGTGTCGATCTCTTCGGTTGTCCATTCCTTGTCTTGATATCTCTGGTTGATTTCTCTGATCTCCCGCTTCTTGATAGATGAGACAAAATATTTTTATGTAAAAATACTTGAAACATGAAGGAAAAGTTTTTAAGGAAAATATAGTTTCAAAAATAATGTTTGGAAAAGATCACTACCAAGTGTCATGTCACGTCAAGCTTAATGAATGTCTTGGGAGTTGATGTCTCGAGATCTATCTGATTATTTGTTAGGAAGTATTCAAAGTTACTCTAAACTACCGATAAACCCTGTTGAATTTTTCCATCCTCAAAATTTTTGTCCCAGTTAGCTGTCTTGGCTTATCTTTAACTGTTAGCGAGCAAATCACGGAATTTTTGAGATCCTCTCAAAAATTCTGTCCCAATTGAAAATCTCAAAGTAACTTCAGTCTTGACTTTGTTGGATGGATCTTCTTCTTGAGAATTTTTTAGTCTCTCTCAAAAATTTTGTCCCAATTTTTATTGTAAAGGAAAAATAGAAATCTTACGGGAGATATGACCAAGCCGTTATGGTGCCTACGTATCCCGTTGAGGCAGGAATCAGGTCAAACTTAGTTCCCCCTCTCGAGGATTAATAAAAATAAGAAATTTCAATAAGGAACCGATCGAGGCCGACATAGGCCACCTACGTATCTCATTCTTGAGAATTCTGGTCGAACGTAGTTCAAATACAAGGAAAATATTAAAAGGGGATAAAAGGGGTGACCGAGGCCGACATAGGCCGCCTACATTTCTCATTCTTGAGAATTCAGGTCATACGTAGTTCATTACAAGAGGGATAAAATTCTAAACAAAGCGATTACAAGCAAATAAAACGATTACAAGGGAATAATAGAAATACAAAGTGAAATTTCACACATAGTATCTCTTGACAACATCTGAGTTGATTGGTTTCGGCCATTCGGTGCCGTCCATCTCTGACAGGACCAAGGCACCTCCAGATAATACTTTGCGAACCATGTAGGGTCCTTGCCAATTTGGTGCAAATTTCCCTTTGTACTCATCCTGATGAGGGAAAATACGTTTGAGAACTAACTGACCAATTTCGAATATCCTGGCTCTTAGTTTCTTGTGAAAAGCACGAATCATTCTCTGTTGATAAAGTTGACCATGACAAACAACCACCATTCTCTTCTCATCAATCAATGTTAACTGATCAATCCGCTTGCGAACCCATTCAGCAACACTCAATTCAACTTCTTGGATGATTCTCAATGAGGGTATTTCAACTTCTGCAGGTATAACTGCTTCTGTTCCATATACCAGCAAATA
>NW_006239299.1:39018-44836 GCF_000226075.1 Solanum tuberosum | reverse complement strand
AGTTCTGGTGAGTAATCTTGAATTGTTCACATATCTCTCTCATCAAGTGACTGTTGAGATTCGCTCCATTGTCAGTAATGATGGATTCTAGTACTCCAAACCTACATATCAAATTGGTGCGAACAAAATCAGCTATAACTTTCTTAGTCACCGACTTATACGAAGCTACTTCCACCTACTTGGTGAAGTAGTCAATGGCAATTAAAATGAATCTGTGTCCGTTAGAGGCAGCTAGCTCTATTGGACCAATGACATATATGCCCTAAGCTACAAACGGCCAAGGTGAACTCATAGCATTGAGTTTGTGAGGCGGCACTCGAATCAAATCACCATGCACCTGACATTTATGACATTTCTGCACAAACTTGCAACAATCATGCTCCATAGTCATCCAAAAATAGCCGGCTTGGAGGATCTTCCTCGCCAAAGTGAGTCCATTCATGTGAGTACTATAGACTCCGGCATGTATTTGTTCCAGAAGCTTTGCAGTTTCACTAGCATCAACACATCTGAGAAGACCTAAATCTGGAGTCCTCCTATAAAGGATTTCCCCACTTGCAAAGAAATTGAAGGCCATATGACGTATCGACTTCTTCTGGTTGAAAGTTACATTCTCAGGATAGGTCCCGATCTCCAAATACTTCTTGATATCAAAGTACCAAGGCAAACCATCTGGTTCCACTTCAACATGTGAACAATGGACATGCCGCTCTTTTACCTCTATATCCACGGGATCAATATAACTTGTATCTGGATGCTTAATCATTGATGCGATGGTAGCTAGGGCATCGACCAACTTATTCTTTGTCCTAGGAGTGTGTCTGAAATCAATCTTGCGGAACCTTTTGCACAACTTCTGTATATACTGTGTGATCTTTGGGTTTTTCACGGCCCATTCTCCTTGAACCTGATGAATCAGCAAATCTGAATCTCCAATAACCAGCAACTCGTGAACATTCATATCAATGGCCATCTTCAAACGAAGAATACAAGCTTCGTATTCTGCCATGTTGTTCGTGCAATCAAATCGGAGTTTAGCCACCATAGGATAGTGCTGACCAGATTCTAACACTAAGACTGCTCTGATACCTCTTTCTTGGTGGTTCGCCACTCCATCAAAGAATACTCTCCAACCAGGATATGCTTCAGAAATATCTTCACCCAAAATGAAACTTCTTCATCAGGAAAATAGGTCTTGAGCGGTTCATACTCCTCATTGTTGACACCCAATTTTGGTTCTCCACATTTGTTTAAATAAAGTTTTTATAATAATAATAATAATAATAATAATAATAATAATAATAATAATAATAATAATAATAATAAATAAATAAATAAAAAATATCTATGTTATGAAATTTTTGTAGTAATAGGAAAATATTTTTAACTATTTATTTTATTTGAAAAATCATTTCATAAATATTATTTCTTATAAAAATTAAATATATTATATAAATATTACTACTTGCTTTCTCATTTATTAAATTTTACATCAAAAATAAATATTGTTCTTAAGGGTTAATTCGATTTTTCTAGTTATATATAATGTCTATTGTTACAATAAACATTTTTGACAATTTTTTTAATTAAGAAAGCTTAATTAATTATTGAGTTACTAGTTTATATTAATTTTATTTTTCAAATGACTAATTTTATCAAATAAGCTAGTTTTGTAAAACAATTATCTTTAATCTAATAAATTATGATCATTTAATAAACAAAGGGTTTTAATTTCAATGAATTTAATTTAAGCAATTTTGGCAATCCAAGTCCCCTTAAACCGGCCAATCTGTGTATGCCTCGTAGGCGAGCACATGGATTGTGCTTCTTAACTTTTAATCTCGACCCTCTATTTTAATCCAACGGCTTTAATTAATTCATTTTTTTAATAATTGTTATTTTATTATATATATATAACCTTTTTAGTTATTTATTTTTTAAACCCTTAATTTTTATTAACCGTTCAATCAAACGATCGAATGACCCAAATTAATTAAGAATTTTTAGACCCCTACACCGCCCCTCTAATCCCTCAACTTCCAAGACCTACGTGGTCATCTTCCTCTTCTCCCAAAAATCAATGCCTTTTAATTATTTTTTCCAGAACAAGAAAACTCATCGCTCCTCTCCTCCATAGCTGCCCACGCCCCTTCCCCAGACCTATGCTAGCTAGCTTTCTCCAGACGCCAGACTCCTCTCCCATCACCTTTTCCTCACACATCTCCATCACTGCCCCACATGATCCCAATCCCCCTGTCAGAAACAGCTCTGAGCAACTGGAAAAATGTCAATTCCGGCGATTCCTGGCCCCATCAGTCACTCAAACTTCTCAAATCGACCTAAAAAGGTCGATTTTTTCTTCCCCTTCATGATTTCTTTGTTGTTTACTCTGAGAGTTGCGTTTCCAAGAATTCCAATTTTGAATTCTTGGAGCCCAAATTGGCTATAAAAGGGAACCATTTGGTTCCCATAAGGATGAATCGGATCGACATTGGAAAATCAAAGAGAAAATCCAAGAATCAATCAAGAACTACCCCAAAAAAGGAAAGTAAAAATCGCCGCACACTTCAAGTTTTTTTAGAGTTCGAAAGTTCTCATTTTTTCTGGTCCTTTTACTTTCTGTTTTAAATTAGAATTTGGGTGGAAGTTTGAAGTTGAAATCGCTTGACGTTGGGCCTTAGTTTGTTTCTCCATACAAGGTCAGTATTTGGTTTAACCAATTTTTGTTTATATATCATTCCTGTTTAAATTGAAATATGTTGTTGCTTGTTCTTGCATTCTCTTTCATTTCTTTTAAATAAATGTGAATGCAATCATTTGTATATTATTGTCGCTAGTTTAAATGTGTGATTATGATGAATGTGTCTCCCCATTTCGTCAGACCATGTACGATTCCCTCCTCAATATTTTTTTTCTTTTGCTATCATTAATAAACAACATTAGTATGAGATGTGTGCGCACATTGAGTCATTGATAAACCCTTTTAAGGGATGTGATATGAGCTTCAACTATTGAGTGCAATAAAAATGTAAGAAATCACACCCCTTTATGGTCTGTCTGTTGAAATTAAGAATTTTGTATATATGGGAGTATTCAGTCAGCCTCTTCTAACTAGCTTCAGATTTTTTCAAAACGCATCATGTGATTTTCTTTGAAACATTAAGATGAATGTAGAATTTGTTTCGAATGATCAAGTCCAAAACTTTCAGTCAACCAATTATGCTAATGATAGATTCATCATGTTATAGTTAAAATATGAACATGCCTCGTCTAAATTATGTTAGTCTAGACATGGATAGTTAAGACCATTCGAGTCATGTCAAATTTGTTCATCATGCCAATTTACTAGCTGTAGTTTGTTCTGTTCACTCTTTCTAGCTAAAAATAATTTGAGTTAAATAGTTTGGGATGTGATTGCTGCCCACAAATTTGTATGTTAAATGTCTCTTTGAAGTGGTTTGATGAATATTTGAATATTAAAAGCCTCCCCTCATTAATCAGATTCTGGGAATAGTAAGCATTCTCCCTATTTAGTCATTAAATCGTAGCATGTTACTTTTGGTGTTGTTTCGCTCTACCAAATTTGTCTAAATATGAATCAGTTCTAAACGACTAAGTTTATTGCTTGATTCTCCGCCCTTGTATGTTTTGGATTGTTGGTTTTAAAAGTCAGTAATGAAGAAAATTTTAATTTTGTTCGAAACATGTGTAATAACTCACAACCAGTAGCATTTCTTTACTCTGTCTACTTGGTGTATTTTAGTTAGTAATGGCTATTGTTGCTTGTCTAATGATGCTTTCACGACGCTTCTCTTAGATATGAAAATGAGTATATTGACGGCTTAGATATTTGGATATAGTATAGAACATGAACAATTTCATCAAGTGATTACCTCATTTTTCCATTTTTAGACTAAAGTGCACCATTTACTTTGCTGAGATTCTGGGGATTTTAGTTTGTTCATAGTCGATGTGTCATCTTATTACGAATTAGATAGATCGAGTTACTCTAAGCTTTACTTAAATAACTGAATTAAGGGACCAATATAAATTTGTCTTCCATCTCTCACTTGACAAGCAAATATTTTGTAAAGTAAAAAAGAAATAAGCATCCTTACCCTAATGCTTGTTAACTGCCATTGAACTTATATGCTAAATTGATTTTGAGATCATGTTCTATCTAGTTTAGTAAATTTGATGTATCCTAGAGTGATTACACATGAAGGTCTTTGTCCTTTATGTAGTTAGACAACTGGATGCTTCATTTTTTGTAGATATGCATTAGACAATTTTGGTTCATCTTAATGCGTCGAAATTTGTTTGAATCACATCACATCTTATTTCTAATTTCATTTTTACTTAATCAAAACTCTAAAAGTTTGAGTTCATACCTAATCATGGCTTACTTCTTTCATTGTGTTCCATTGATGCCGTCTTAGTCGACTAAGCCAATTCACGAACTGCTCAAGCCGGAAACAATATGTTTAATCTACTTCCTTATTCATCTTTTGTTTGGACCATGAAATGCCTAAAAAGAGTAAGAAGAATGAAGTGTGTTAACCTATTAGTATTCTGCTAGTTAGGAATTAGGAGGTACTGTTTTATGATTTACTATTGATACTTTTACATATTTAGTGAGTCATTAAAAATGAAAGAGTAGATTTGTTGGATAGCTACTTTCCTGGCAACTTTATTACACAGTATTAGGACAGTTAAGATCTTTGTTAAATTAAGAAAATGGTGAGAGTATTTGTATCATTCTGTTCATTGATTTAATTTAAGGTTGTGCTAATTTTTATCTTATTTTTTTTGCACATGTACACTTGGGAGTGCACTTGAAGTTGTGACATAACTCCATCTCTGTCCAAATCGGAGAAGCGACTACATTATTTGCCCGTGTCTAGAGGCCCTCATCGCGTCAATAGTGTCCAACGCTTCTTCATTATTTCAAAGCTTTACATTCCTTTTAGATACGCATACATTTATATTGACTAACGTTTTACACGGTGTTTTGTGCTTATATTTCTATTCGCTTTATTTGTGTTCGACTTTGTAAGCCAACCAAGGACGGTGGTAAGATGTAGTCATTGATCTCCCCTTCCCTCTAGATATTGAGTTTAGTACGACCATTTGGTTTAGGACGGCGCTTTCTAACTTAGTTTTCATTCGTTACTTAACATATCTTTTGGTCGTGAAAGCTTAACCCTTTAGAAGTGAACTTGGGAGTGATTTCTTTTATTTCTATAAAGAAGAATTTATCCATTTAAAATTTGTTTTAATTAGAGTTGAAAACATTTTTCAGCAACTTAATGAATGCAGATTTTGATGTTCAAAATTGCAGATTTTTAGCTTGAAAATTCCAGATTTTGGGAGTTAAAAAATTGCAGATATCAACAGCTTTACGTGCAGATTTTTAGTGCAAAAAAAAGAAGAGTATTTTTGGAACAAAAACGCTTTATTGTGAGAGTTTTTGATGCAGATTTTTTAGGTTCAAAAGTGCATATTTCTTGCTTGAAAGTTGCCGGCTTTTGTAAGTTAAAACACTACACCTCTTAACAGCCTTATTGAACAGATTTTTGTATGAAGGAAAATGTTTTCCTGGAAAACAAGTTGATTTTTGACTTATTTTCTCATGTATGGTTGGTGAGTAGAAAATATTTATCAGAAAAGATTTTTAGTGTTTGATTTATGAATGAAAAATATTTTTGAGAAATATCTTTTATTTTTACTAGAGTAGAAAATAATTTTTGAAATTTGAAAATATTTTTTAAAATCAAACTTAAATGTTTTTTGGGGGTGGGGAGGGGGGTGGTGGTAG